>NW_010147639.1:683-20406 GCF_000699245.1 Pterocles gutturalis | reverse complement strand
GGTGGTGGGAGTCGCTGTCGCCCTCGCCGGGGGAAGGAAGGCGAGATCTGGAGAGCAGGGGTCTCTGCCTGTGGATGTGACACCAGGGAACTCCTCAGCCGCCCCGTTGTTCTGTCCCTGCCACAGCTGCCTTTGCTTCCCCGGCATGTGGGGGTCTGGAGGTAGAGGATGGAAGATGCAGGGGGTGGGTCAGCGTTGGGGGGGCGGCATTGCTGGGGCTGTTTACAGGCTAAGGTCGAGAGAATCGGCTGGCCTTATGGGGCTAGCTGGGGAGTGGAAATGCTGATTCCAGTTCTGTGAGAGCATGTATGCGGGCACCCTCCTTAGGTGTGTGGTACTTGGTGTGCTCAGAGGATAGTGTTTGTTCTGGTGGCCCACAGGTGTCCTCCAGTGTGTGTGCGTGCAGGGTTCTCGTCCAGCAAAGAGCTTGGTTTTCTCTGTGCAAGAACCGCTTTGCACTTAACGCCATACCGAGTTAAGAAGGTGAAGCATGCTGGCTCGTTTGAGCTGTCCGCAGTTTCTGTTCTTCCTTTTTCCTGTGCTGATCCTGGAAGTGCTCAGTGCTTTGCTCAGGCACCTTAGTTTCTGTCTGGACTTAAACTCCTGTATTCTTCTGTTTCACATGTTCCTCTCTATTACTCTGGCCCAAAGCTGACTTAGTATAGGATTCCTCTGTCTTCTCTCCTGCCAGGTGCTGAGAAGATGGCCTCCCCAGGTGCCCCGGGGACCCGCATGACATCCACAGTCAGTATCAACATTTCTACACCTTCCTTCTACAACCCGCAGAAGAAGTTTGCACCTGTGGTTGCCCCTAAACCCAAGGTGAACCCCTTGAAAGCTGGGGGTGCATCAGAGTCTTTGCCACCTCCGCCTCCTGGAGCAGAGTCGTTGCTGCCCCCACCTCCTGGAGCTGGCGCCCAGCGTGCTCAGATAGGGAAGGTGGGGGAGATTCCATCAGCATCCATGTCACTGCTGGTAGAAGGTAGGTGAGGGCTGGCGTGGCAGTTCTGAATATGCATTTCTAAATTCTGAGGGAGTGAGGTCTGTAAGCAGGGTTAACGTGAGAACAGGGCTGTAACTGCTATAAGTGATGGATAATTTTGCTGTAGAGGATGTCAGGTTCCAAAATGAAGTAAAACTATTGTAAAGGAATCTCAAAATATGTAGTATCTCCATGAGAAATGGAGCCGGGAAGGAAGTCCTGTGTTGCACTGATGCTGGAGAAATGCAATGGATTTTTCATAGTATTCCCTGAGTACACAATTGTGTAACTGCAGTCAGTTTCTAGCCAGCATGTCTGAGAGCAAGTGTGTTGCAGGGAAGTTGACCCTGATGGTGATGAATCATGCTATTCTCTTTCTTGTTCAGCTCAAGTTGGTTGTCTCTGACTGTAGAGATTCTCCTCTGCAGTTGTCATCTTTTGCTGCTGGAGATGTGGAGGAAGAAATAATTGTGTGAAAAAATGGTGGAAGCTATCATAAACAGGAAGCGAGACATAGAGTTTGTATGGCTTGTAGAGTTTTATACTTTTTCCTAGTGGTTTGGTTTGGGTGTGTTTTCCTGTGTAGAATGACTTCTTCCTTTAGTGTGGTGTGTGGTTTTCTTTTTGTTTGTTTTTGTGTTTGTTTTTTTTTTTTAATTTCCTGTGGTGCTGGGGTGGTTTTTTGTTTCAGTTTTTGTTTGTTGGTTGTTTTTATGTCCCCTAAGAAGCAGAAAGTTCCTAGTTGTGTGGCTCCTTAGTTGGAATTGTTCAGCATGGTGCCACTGGAAATTTCCCTAGGGGCCTCTTCCTAATGCTTGATGCTGCATCAAGTGACCTCAAGACTCTTACCAGGGTGCACCTCAGTCAGGATACGCATGTTCAGATAATGCTAACTGCTGTTCTAAATTTATTTCTTTTCAGTGTCAAGCATAGACTGTGCAACACAGATGTTTTCTAGCTTAGCAATCTAAGTTAGTGGGCAGCTGATGTGATGGTAGGAAGGCTGGTCCCGTGCTCAAAGGAGACAAATTCTTAAGCCATTTTTTCTATTTCTCGAATCACAAGAGCCTCAGTGTGTCAGTGCTTCTGTCTCCTAGAGTTGTACCAGCTAACTCTGGTGACCTTTTTCTCATATGTTGCAGGCTGGAATCTTGTGTCTGTAATCCAAAGTCACATTTTAGGCTTTATGATTTTCTGCTGTGGTTGTGTGGATTAGGGGTGTGTCTGTTGGAAGGTCTCAAACTGACACAGATACATTACCTGAAGTAAAAAAAGTTGGATGGATGTTAAAAATTATTTTCAATATACAGTGTAAGTGGAGGACTGGGTGTTGTTTGCTCCACTTCTCCCTTCCTTATAAAGCTTATTATGGAGCAAACGTAACTTGTCAGAAGGATTAGCAAAAGAACCATTCAGCTTAAGGTGCTGCGTCACCATTGGGTAAGAGCTGCCAGCAAGACATCTGAAACACAGTTGAACCACCAAAACTCGGTCATGAGAGAAATTATTTTATCTGATTTGATCTTTCTCTGATGCATCTCTTCAATCCTTCTCTTCCTTTCCTGTACACTCACCAAACAAATAGCAGTATACCATAAAGCCGTAGCAATTGGTCTCTTTGTCTTAAATTGCAGGATGGCTAAAAATGGCTTTTAGTGCATCTGAAAAAACGTGACAGCAGATCAGGGCTTCATTTGTGCAATATTCTTTATCATTTAAATAAATCAAAAGGCAAGTGTATACAAACTTTGTCCCAAACTGTAGTTTCAAAGAAAAAAATACCAGCCAAGTGTTACTTCTCTCCCCGAAGCAGAATTTCTATAGCATAAGAAGGCTTGAAAGAGGTGCTGCATACCAGTGCAGTTTATGTATTCCACTGGTTAATAGGATTTCAGCTTTCATTTTCTAAAAGGGAATATTGTCTTCCTTAGATTACAGATGAGAAGGCCTTATAAAGTCTGTTGACAATAGCTGGATATAAAGATGAGACAATTTGGTTACTGCTGTTAAATGTTGCATGTGGGGTAGCAGGAGTGAAAAACATGGTCTTTCACCCTACTGCTGATTTGGGCTAGCTAGGGAGAGAGGTGAGTGTCCAGAATAAGAGATGTGGAGGTTATGACTTGCTGTTTTCAGTGTTATTTGCTGCTTGGATGGTGAGAAGGACAACTTCTCCCATACATGGTGAAGGGAAGAGGATTCACATTTATTTGACTGTGTTGTAGTAGAAAATGTCTCTTTTTGCCTGTTCTACATCTTCAGCAAATACTAACATGTGGAAACAATGGGGTTTTCTGCTAAGAGATTGAGGCACTCTGGTGCTTACAAGGGTTTTGGAAAATTTCTCATGTCCTACTCTGTATCAGTTATGGGGACATTTTAGCCTCCAAAGGAAAGCTGTTTTCATTTCTCAGAAAAAAAAAAAAGCAGTTTCAAAGATTCCTCATATGCATAAGGGGTGGTTGGTCCAACTTGTTTATTCCCCCCCACTTGTTTCTTGTAGTGCTTACTAGCCAGCTGTGAGGTGCCAACTTATTTTCCTGTATTTTTCCTGCAGGCTCTTCAGGGTCCTGGCTTGCCTGCTGGCATTCCTTCTAATGCTGCTCTGTATTCAGCAAGTTACTGGTGAGAGAAGTATACGTTAGGGACCAAAGAGTGGAGGAATGGAAAAGGGCATAGTAAGACATGTTTCCCAATTATACCGTAACCATTCCCAGTGACTAATTGCAGTAGCTACTGAGGAAAGTTTATATGATAGCAAATAACTTTGGACAAAGTGAAAGGCAGCCTGTGGAGTTCAGTTGTCCTTGATGGGTGCTAAGGTCCCCTTGGTACTGGGGAACTACTTGCTGTATTACCTTCAAGACCCCTCCTGGGGTTTGTACTGTCTAAGAGTAAGAAATGATCCAAACTTGCTTTTATTCTCATTCTTCCCCACAGAGCTGCCACTGCCACCTCCTCCCCCACCTGGAGAGGAGGCAAGTTTCTCCTCCAACTGTGCTTTTCCCCCACCCCCACCACCCTTTGAAGAGGCTTTTCCACCAGCCCCAGAAGAAGTTTTTCCTTCTCCTCCTCCACCAATGTTTGATGAAGGGCCTGTGAGAAAGGTACTTGCCCCACAGGTGAGTGAGGTCAAGGGAAGTATAGTTCCTTGTGATGCTCTGTGGGTTGGGACAGCTTCTCACTACTCTCTGAACTCAGCAGCAGGAAGCCCTGAGATCTGGGAAAGCAGAAAATGCTACCACCCCATGGACCAGCATAGGTTAGGGTCAACTGGTTAGGCTACAGCTCTGCAGATCAATGCCCTGGGGTTCCTGGTGGACAGTGAGTTGAATGTGAACCAGCAATGCACCCTTGTGGCAATAAAGGCCAACCACATGTTGGGCTGCATTCATGAGAGTGTGTGTAGTCAGCAGAACAAGGACAGCCATTATTCATCTCTCTTCAATGCTGGTGAGGCTACATCTTTGAGGACTGTTTCCGGTTGGGCTGCCCAGTGTAGTAACCCCAGAGGAATACTGAACTAGATGCAATCCAGCAAAGGGTTATTGTGATCATTGGGGGGGTTGGAGCACATGATGTGAGAGCTGGGTTTGTTCAGCCTGCAGAAGAGGAAGCCAAGGCAGGGATCTAACTGCAGTCTGCAATACCTAGAGGAAGGCTGGAGAGAAGACAGATTCTTCTTACTGGGGCACAACAAGAGAACAAGAGACAATAGATACAAGTTTCGGCAAGGGAAATTCCTGTTGGACAGAAGACAAACCTGTTCTCCTCCAAGGGTGGCTCAAGACTGACACAGGTGCACAGAGAGGCTGGGGAATCTGCATCCTTAGGGATGTTCAGAAATTACTTGCACAAGGCCCTGAGCAACCTGGTCTAGCTTGGGAGTTAGCCCTGCTGTGAGCAGGGTGTTGGACTGGAGATATCAAGATGTCTTTTTCCACCTAAATCTGTCTGAGTTTCTTTGGGCTGTGCATTTTTCCAGTGTTTGTAGACCTTGGAGACTGGGCCCTGTTGATCCTCACCAGCTTGCTATCCAGTTGAAGCAAGGAGCAGACCTGTACCACAGTCCAAAGGGTCAAAATCTGCTATTGTAAGGGGATACACTGATTTTTCTCGCTGTTCCTGTAACATACTCTGCTCCCCCTTTCCTGATGGGTGGTGGTATGGGTACATGGCAAGGTGAACAGCATTGATCTTGAGATTGATTCACTGTCCGTAATGTTGGATGACATGGACAAGAATGACCCCAGGTTAGCTCTCCAGAATGTTGCACATGGAGGACTGGTTTGCTGAACGGAGGTAGTGAGAAGGGTGCTACTGAACATTAAAATGTCATGGATAAACCCTAGTGAGAAAGTGTACTTGAAGGACCAGAAAGCATAGATCTTGCAACTTGTCAGGACTGCTAAATATGTAACAGAGTGGGAACTCTCAACATTGTGGGTCTGGGATAGCTGCTGACTTACTGCTATAGACAGCATATTTTCTCTTTCACCTTTCTGATAACTGCCTGTTTCTCTCTGTTGCTTCCCTTTACAGATATCTCCAGGATCCACAGGTTCTCTGGAGAAACCATTGGCCCCAAAAGCCCATGCGGAAATACCATCTGCACCCAAAGATACTCCTCATACCTTTCCTTCCAAATTCACTCCAAAGCTAAGTGGAAGCTTACCTTTCAAGCCCCCTGGAGTGGATTTGACCCCTGCCCCAACTTCATGGGCAGCTCCACAGCAGCGCAAGGAGCTCCTAGTGCCAATCCCTCCACCCCCCTCTCCCCCTCCTGCTCAGACTGCCCCTAATTTCACCCCACCCCCTGTTGCTGGCTCTCCTAACTCTGGGTCCAAATCACATGCCAATGTTCCGACGGCTCCCTCGAACTCTACAAGATATCCTGCCTCCCTTCAGACTCAGTTCACAGCCCTTTCACCTTCAGGTTCCTCCTCTCGGCCACAGCCTCTCAATTTCACCTATGCCCAGCAGAGGGAAAGACCCCAGGTGCAGGAGAAGCCACGTCCCACGGAACAACCTGCTGCTGCAAAAGACATGGTAAGGGATAGAGCCATGGGACCAGTGTCTTTGGACAGGCACAGCATTGCTGGGAGTGAAGTTCGAGGACAAGGAGGGAGAGTCTGTCTCAGGCTAGAGGAAGCTGTTACCCATCTGAAAGAGAGCTGTAACTAGAGACAGTGGTGGAGAGGGACAGAACTTGATGTAAAGGTGGAAAGAAGCAAGCCCAGTGGATGGCAGATTGTTCCCTAGAGGGAGACAGAGGAGAAGTAGGTTTATTAGGGACAGGGTGGGAGGGAGTCTGTCTATATGTGTCCTTTGGGATTGAATGTTTCCTCTTCCTGCAGCATAGACCCACAGGCTCCAGTGCAGATCCACCTAGGGGAAATTCCTGTCTGACCATGAAAGAGGTAGAAGAGCTGGAGATGTTGACCCAGAAACTAATGAAGGATATGGAGCATCCGCCCCCGGCAGAGGCTGCTACTTCTGGTGCGTTCCCTCAGTGGACAGCAGGAGGACTAAGACTGTGGTGGGTTTTCCTCTCTCCTAATCCCTTTTTTCTTCCATTGACAGAGCTCTGTGGCTTCTGCAGGAAGCCCCTATCACGAACCCAGCCAGCTGTGAAGGCCCTGGACTGCCTTTTCCACGTGGAATGCTTTACCTGCTTCAGATGTGAGAAGCAGCTGCAGGGGCAGCAGTTCTACAATGTGGATGAGAAGCCCTTCTGTGAGGACTGCTATGCTGTGAGTCACGGGGATGAAAGCTGCTGGAGAGAGCTGAGCTTGCTGTGGTGGCTCTCTCTTGCTTTCCCTTCCTCCTTCCATCTAACCTGTCTATGGTGTAGCTTCCCAGGGATGGGGGATTGGATTAATGTCTCTTACTTGTTTCTTCTGGGCTCAGGGAACCTTGGAAAAGTGCAGTGTCTGTAAACAGACCATCACAGACCGGATGCTGAAGGCCACTGGGAACTCATACCATCCCCAGTGCTTCACCTGCGTGATGTGCCATACCCCTCTTGAGGGGGCCTCTTTTATTGTGGACCAGGCCAACCAGCCTCACTGTGTGGATGACTACCACAGGTATGGAGAGAGCGTGTGCATGTGGTATCTGAAAGAAAACAGATTCCCTCACGCATGTTTAACTTGCTCCAGTATGGGGCTGGGTTGCCCATGTGATCTGTTGGACATGACATTAAAAATGAGTCATCTATGTACCTTGTAGAAATTGAGGTCTTTTTCCACCTAAACTTCTTAGTGATTTATTATTTGTCTGCTGCTAATACTATTGTACAGCAGTGAGAAACCTAAATTGAATGCCACTATGGTGGTCATGGTCTCCTCCCTGTTTTTGTGGGTTGCAGGAAGTATGCTCCACGCTGCTCAGTCTGTTGTGAGCCTATCATGCCAGAGCCTGGAAAGGATGAGACAGTGCGTGTGGTGGCACTGGAGAAAAATTTCCACATGAAATGTTACAAGTGTGAGGTAAGCCTGGTGGCTCCACTCTTGCCATCTTTCCTATTTCTGTCACCAGCAACAGGGCACCTTTGTTGTCCATCCTGACCAAACATGAAGATAATTTTGAATGAATCTGGACCATTTCGAAGCAGGTTCAGAAAAAGATGAGATATTCACAGACCACAGGTGAACAAGGACTATGCAGGGCTGTAGTCTCTAACATCCCTAATACGGCAGCTCTGTGTACATTCTGGGATCAAAGAAAGGGCTTGTTCTTCCCTCAAAGTAGTATCTCCTGTTAGCACTGAAGGAGACAGAGCAGTGGGCTGTGAGCCATTATCCTGATCCAGTGGGGCATTTCTTAAATCCTTGAATGCATTTACCCTGCTGTTTGCTGTCCCTGAGCTCCCTCCCTCTTTTCTTTCCCTGTTTAGGACTGTGGGAAGCCCTTGTCCATTGAAGCAGATGAGAATGGGTGCTTTCCGCTGGATGGGCACGTGCTGTGTATGAAGTGTCATGCTGCTCATGCCAAAACGGCACGCTGAGGAGCTCGGAGCGCGCGTACCCTTGAGACCCCTGCACTCAGTACTCTTCCCTCCCCGCCGTTGTTCCTGTCCCTCTGCCTGACAAGGCAGATGGCTACCAATGGAGACTATACCAGTGCAGTTCTTTACTCATGTAGGATTTACTGCTCCTAGGCTTCACTCTGCACACCCACCAAGAAAGGACCTCTTCTCCTGCCACCACTTCCTGGCCACAGTGTATTCCAGGCTGGGGTCTATGATCAAGGTGAGTGCAAAATCACTGTGCCCTTAAGACTCTGGAGGAGAAAGAACAGACCACCACTGCCTGGTGGAAGTAGCAAGAATGACCTGGTGGCAGGTGCTGGGAGCCAAGAATGATGATTTGCCCTTACAAGGTGGAAGCCTCCATCTCAGCACCACTTCTGTCTTTGATGTTTTTGGTTTTTTTGGGGGTTTTTTGGTTGTTTTTTTTTTTTTTCTTGTGCCACCTCATTAACAGGATGTCTTCCCCTGCCCCCTCCCTCACTCCTGGGTTAGTGTAGAGGCAGAACATAGTGGGAATCTCTGTTATTGTTGCTGGAAAAAGCTAACCTACTGTATCTTTTCTGTCTCTAATGGATTTCACTGGCCAACTGTCTTGTCACTTTTTTTCCTTAGCCAGATTAAAATGGCAATGGTTGGAATCCTGCTCTGTTCCTGACTTTGGAAACTTTTTTTTTTTTTAATATATTTCCCTCCCCAAAATGAATTGTTTCCCTGTGTGGTTTCTGGGACAGCCAGGCTGGGCACCAGAGTAGCAAAACAGTCCAAAGAATGCATGTTTACAAATAAAGACCATGATAATGATGGGCAGCACTTGGTGAGGAGGCATCTCAGTGCATGGATGAGGATTCAGCAGACTGAGGGATGTCTCCCTATTCCAGTAGGGATTCCTTCACTGCTGTCAGTGAAAGCTGTAGTGTAATTGCAATGTACTGTCTGCCTCTGAGTGTTACTGCACTGAGACCCATTTCCTGGACTAGAAACTCTCCAATGGAAAAAATCTTTTGAATAAGTACACTGTCCAACCACTGTTCACATTCAATAAAATGTGGGTTTTTTCAATTCACGTATGTCTGCTGTATTTGTTCAACTATCCACGAAAATTGCTGTCTTAAGCAGTAGAGAATGTATAGTTGCTATTCCACTTACCCTCCAGAGATGATGATTCTGAAAATGGCCTTTCTCTGCACCTCTTGGTCACCTTTTCAAACTGCTTAGTTTCCGACTTTTCTATGCCTGGAGAGTTGGTCTCTTTTAAAACAGTGGAAGACTGCATTTCAGTACAGCAATGTTGGAGTCAGCTTGACGGTGTCACTGGGAGGCAAGCTATCACAATCCATTTGCATCGGACTGGAAATAAAGTGGTCAATTTGCTTGCTTCACCTTAACTATTGCTACTCAGAAAGTGTTTGTGCTTGATGGTTTTCGTTTTACACATGGTACTGTCTTGGTCACTGCAGGTGAAACTCCTCTTTGTGGTAAGCATCAATACTTCTACACTGTGAAGATATGAAGCCTATTCTTAGTCTCTTGCCAGTTTTGGGGAAGTCTCTAATGACTTCTTGAAGATTGATCCAGTAAATTGTTTGATGTTTCCTGTAGGATGAGCCAAGAAGAAACAAATTGTACATTTGCTTTCTCTTTCTTTCCTTATCCGAGTTCTTGCTCTTTTGTAGGCGTTGTTTTGAGTGATTGTTTCTAGATTGTGTGATTAAAAGCTCATGCCGACACACACAGAGGAGAGAACAATGGGCAGAGGGGGCAGGGGAAGCTCCTTCCAGAGTTATAGCCCTGGTACCTTTGCATGAAACCTGTCGAGTGGAGTCAAGGGCAAGTGGTCTCTGTATCACTTTACAGATTAAGGGCAGGTTAGTCCCTCTGAGGGGCATGGGGTACAGGGGAAGAGCATTTGGGGACTGTACAACACTTGTTATGGGATGTGTAGGGGCAGCATCAAAGGCAGGAAAAGGGAGTGATCAAGAAGAGGAAACAGCATGGAAAAACTAGGGGGAAGAGGGCACAGAAGGGGCTGGCTGCATGTACATAGTATGCTTGTCTGGCCATGCCCTGTATGTCATCAGTGCAGTCTGTCCTGTCTTCTTACTCAATTATTTTTTTTTTTATTTTTTTTTTTTAATTTCCTGGGAAGGAAGGGACTCTGTTCAGTGCATGTGGAGGTCTAAGTGGCGGTAACTGGAAATACCTGAGTGAATGCATATTGTGTGGGTGTGTAAGTCTATGTGTAATCACTAGCAAAAATCAAGTCACAGTAGCTGGTGAGTGAGTAGGGTAAGAGGCTTGAGAACCATGAGCTGGCATGGCTGCAAGTCTGGACAGATGCTGGAAAGACCAGTCTGACAGTCAGCTGCTAGAGCTCCCAGGAGGCCCAAGCCTGCTACTCTTGGGTCTGGAAGTCAGAGTACCAGGGAGCAGCTACCAAGACAACAGTTTGCATCAGTGTGTGAGGTGACTGGGAGACCAGGGAAGAGCCAATGTCTTGTGTGAGTGAGTGTCCACCGGGGTTGCAGGCCTCGAACTCATGTCCTGGTGCCAGCAACTAAGGAGACCAGCTCAGGCTCCAGACTGTGTAGCCAGCTACTGGATAGCTGGTCTTAAGACACTAGAGGGATCGATAGTATGTACATATATATTTCCTGTTAAGACATTCATCAGCCAGAGAAGGGAATAGGATCGGGTGGTTTGTGCTGTGCTTGCATGGCTGCTGTGTTTTCTGCCTTAGGCCAGTCATGTACATATTATATACATGTATATTTTGTGTGCATGAGTGCCTGTTGGGAATACATGCTCAGGCTTGCTACTGGCTGTTCCTGAGGACATGGAACTGAGCGGCCTCTTTTCTATCAGGCCAACTGATTCAGCAGCTCTTTGCAGTTGAAGTTGGAAGGGACCTCCTTGCTCAGAGCAGGGTCAACCAGAGCAGGTTGCTTGGGAATGTACCCTGTCAGTTTTGTAATACTTCCAAGGATGAGAACTCCACAACCTCCCTGGGTAACCTGTTCCAGTGTTTAACAACCCACAGCAAGTTTTTTCCTTACCTTCAAATTGAATTTATTGTATTTTTATGTGTTTCTACTGCTGCTTCTCCTTTCACTGGGTACTACTGAGGAGAGTCTGGCTACCTTTTCTTCACTTCCTTCCATCAGGTATTTATACACAATGATAAGAGACACCCAACTCTCCTCTCAAGGCTGAATGGTCCCAGCTCTCTCAGACTCTCCTCGTATGTCAGATGCTCTAATCCCTTCAAAATAATAGTGGCTTTTCACTGGACTTGCTCCAGTAAGTCTGAGTCTTTCTTTGTACTGGACACCATGCTCCAGATGTCTGACCAACGCTTAATAGAGGGGAAGAATTGCCTCCTTCCAGCTACTCAGATGCATTTGCTAATGCTGCTCACTACAACCTGGAAGTCTTTTCCTGCAAATCTGCTTTCCAGTCAGCATCCAGCATGTACAGGTGCATGAGGCTCTCAATGTCGGCACAACTATCTGATGTATCAACTACTTCCAGTTTCTTATCATCTGCCAAGATAGGCTAAAGTTTAAATATGTACGACACAAGCTCACAATCCTGTGTCAACCTCATCAGGGCTTATCTTCTAGCCTAGATATCTGCTATGTAGCAACTTTATTTATTACCTATACTTCATGTTAAAGACACCTATTATTAAGATTGAATTTACTGATACACTCTTACTGTGAGTCTTGTTACTGTATCTTGTCAGTTGTATCTCTTACTGTAGTTGCAGTGACTTGAGTAGGCGAGGTACATGTATACTATGGTTCCTTGTGTATACTCTGCTGCTTCTCGTGTTGAATAGAAACCAGCTTTCTTGCTTCAGGTTGCAGTTCTTTAGATCCCTGCTTCTTAACCCTTCTGTCATGAATGGTTAAGCTAGACCTTCCCAGGAGCAGGAGTGTTAATTTATAGCCTTAAGAATTTGGAACACTATACAATTACGGAAACACTGATAGCTATCTACAGCAAGTAACTGATTGCTGAATGGCTAGCACTCACCTTCTTCACGAACCTAGACTTAGCTTAAGCACTGAAAAATAAATCTCGAGGTGACTACTTTTCCCAAGTAGGAGAAGGTCTTGAAAAATCTCACTTTGATGTTCCTTTTTCCTCCTGGACAGTCTATTCTGCAGGAGAGGGAAAAACTACTCGCATGTATTTCATCAAACTACAGCAGTAGCTTCTAAGACTTCTCATGGTTTGGGGGTAAACATAGGAGCTGTAAAAAGGTGGACTTGGCTAATGGATGGATACAACTGTAACTGTGTTTACAGAAAAAAGTCTGAAGTGACCAGCTGCATATGTATCCTTTAATGCAATTGCATTTCCACATTAAACCTGTAGTTAAATGGACAAAGATCATTGGCTGAAACAACTAAACATGGACGGAAGGACCTTGCTGGAACTTATAATGTATATGCAAAAGTAAAGGTCCCAATCATATTTGAAATGAGACAAAGAACTCCAACACAGCCTGCTCTGCCACAGGTTTATTTACAAAATACTATTTACAGTCTATAACTGTCTTGAGCTCTGATAAATAATTTTTCCTCCACAGAGAAGGAATAAGACAGACCACCTACACATTTTTCTGTTACAGGTACCCTATCCAGACAAACAAAACTATTCTCTCTTTTAAAAAGAGGCAGAGAAAAATGGTTGCCTGAAGGGTTTTCTGTCCATGGCAAAAGTAAGGGTATTAAGCAGGTTCGAGAGATGTAAATCTCACCGCTAAAGTGTGCATGTGCAAAACAGCAACATGCTGAGGTTACATGATAAGTTGCAGCTCCTCCAAAAGGTACACCATTAGTTGGCATTTAAGGCAAGAATAGCTGAATTAAAAAATATAGCCTTGTGAAAGACTGCATAGTTTGTTCCTGTTGTAAAACAAGGAAGACAGAAGGTTGCTGAAGTGAGAAGGGTTGGATGCCAGAGAGTGAAAGGGCCCAATCTCTACATGGCTGTGTCCTTGTGCATGTTCTCTGAATGTCCCAGTCTATCTGAACTCTCATCTCCAATCTTAAAACATGATCTACTGCTCCCAACCTGCTTTGTATGTATCCTTATGTTTCCACGTGATATACTGAGGGTCTGAAACTCCAGTATGTAGAGTACAGGGATTACTTAGTGCTGAACAGAAATGGACTACAGAGAACAACACTGAGAACAGTTTCTAAGACCAGTGCTCTGAATCATACTGATCATTCCTGTAGAGCTAAAGCAAGAGGGAACAGAAATGAGAGCAGGTGGTGTTGCCTCAGGAGCCTTTTCAGTTCTGGCTGTTTTGCTTTGTTTGTCCCAGTCACTCATTTGGAAGCAACTGCCATAGGAATGATTCCAAGTGATATCTGGTAAGAATGGGCATCTAGCAAGCTTAAGAGAGCAGCGACTGGTCACTCCTTAAAGCCTTGGATGCTACACAGGATCCTCTTCTGGTGGCCTGGAAGTGACACTCCCATCTGTTTCAAGTCCCTGAAGGAAATGGAAAAAGAAAGGAAGAAATTAATTGTTGTTCTTCCTTGGGGCATGAGATGTGGGTAAGGGCAGAAACAGTTATCAAGCATTAGTTCAGAAACCTTTTATTCCCTCAGTGAACCCTACTACACTTACCTTTTCTCTGGAAGGAAGAAACTTCTAGATGTTCTGCCCCTCCCTAGCTACCTCTGCCCACCCAGTCACCTGCCTTCTCCCATCTCATGGAGGCTGTGCTCCCATCAGATCAGGACTGTGCTCATGTCAGCTTGTGATATGGACCATTTTTCAACCCTTCAGCAGGTCTGTCCCTGCACTGTGCCTGCTCATTTGTTTTATGTAACTGCCCTGGTTGGAGCAGACTATACATCCCAACCCTACAACAGAACGTGCCTGTGTTGGTAAAGCATTTGACCTGAGTCCTAAGGAGCTCAGAAGGCCTTTGCTCTATGATAGAACAGTGCCTGGCTGATGTGAGAGGAATATCAGCAACCCATCAAGGCAAGAAAATTATCTTATAAAGTCTTCCAAGGGTGGGGAGATGGTCAGGTCAGAGAACTGTCTGCCATCTATTGTTTCCCCTTGCTGTTTGTATCCAGTGTGAGTACAGAGCAGCTCAGGCCCCTGAAGAGCCTCAAGCATGGACAGTTAGGGAATTAGCCTTACAGTCTAGGCTGATCCCAGTTCTTCTGGGCTGATTCTTCCAGGCTGATTCTTCCCTTTTAGGTCCACTTCTATTTAACTATATAGAGGAGGATGGAGAGAAGCCTTCTAAGTAAATATGAGTGTCTGTTCAGATAGCACAGGGACAGACACAGTCATTTGTAGCATAGCCTGGGGTGCCTTGTGGGAGCCTAGCCTGCCCTTACTCAGCAGTGAGCTCCAGAATAGATTCCATGGTGTCCAGGCCAGCAGTGCGAAAGTTGGAGATGTAGCGCTTCATGCGAATGGATTCCAGCCACTCGGGGATGGAGCGATAGGGGATCCCATCAGATCCACTGCAGCTGGGAAGACGGAGTGTTACCCTAAAGACAGATAAAACCCTCATTAGCCAGGCAACTACCTTAAATGGCCAGTACTATGAGATAGTAGCTACAGAGCAAGGACGCTCTGCCAGGACTAAGCCCATTTATCTGCCCTCTGCACAATGAGGTCGGACAGTCCAGGCCAATGGGCATGTGCTCTGTCACAATGAGAGAGAGAGAACTACAATCTTCTGCACACAGAGCATTCAAGGTGCCTCCTGCCAGCATGCATTGCTAGCATTCTCTCCTCCTGCTGGAGATGGGCAGGTGAAAATCTCCCAGTTCACCTCTCCTCCAGTCATAGCCTGGCTTACCTGGGATCAAAGTCCGCAACAGGCCGGAGGAGCTGGGGAGTTGAGATGAAATGTTGCAGCTGTGCCCGGATTTCCTGGAAATGAGGCCTCCTCATCCGATCGTGTGACCAACAGCTCTTCATGAGCTCGTAGAGGATAGATGGGCAGTCCACAGGGGGAGGGAGCCGGTACCCATCCTCTAAGCTTTTCATCACCTGCACAGAGGACAGGGAGAAACCTTGCCAAGAGCAGGGAGTGCAAAAGAGAAGCCAGAGGCCTCTGTGGAGCTGGGAGCATGCAGTTCACCATTTTGCACAGCATGCAATCCAAGGGGGGTTGAAGCAGATTACATGTTTTTAGTAGGGTTTCGGCAGCACAGCAAAGGATCACACCCAGGGGAATGTGAAAAAATCGAAGTGGCATACACAGGTACTTCACAGGTACTTTAAATCCTTTACTAGCCTAGCTCCCATCTGCCATTCAGGGCAGGTGTTCATGAGAAGTGAGGACCAAATGATCCTGGCACAGGCCTGTTGACAAAAGGGGAACCAGGCTCTGAGGAATAATTTCAACAGCATGTGCTAACGTCACAGATGTGCTGAACCTAGAATGAGTATGCGACCAGACATAATTCTCTCTTTCTTCTGGCTCTGGAGTGAGAAACCAACAGAGAACATCTCCAGAACCAAGGGCCATGGTTGATTTAACCAGTCTTTAGTTTGGCTCATTGCTGTTGATACCTGAATATGATTCAGAGGCCCAAACGCTTATTGCCCTTGACTTGATTACATTCATTTTTAGCAGGGAGGGAGACATAGTACTTATGCATTCCAAAGTCTGTCAAGACTGCAGGCTGAGGGAGATCTACAAAAATTTGGCCTACATGCCTTTTTTTTTTTTTTTTTTTAAATCAGCACTTTAGCTCAGTTTCTGTTACCTCTTGATTGGTCATGTTCCCATATGGCTTGTCACCAAATGACAGCACCTCCCACATGACAATTCCAAAGCTCCAGACGTCACTGGCTGAGGTGAAAATCCGATGAGCAATGGCCTCTGGGGCTGTCCATCGGATGGGAATCTTACCACCCTGTGAAAGAGCAGAGACATAGTGTATCCAGCATGTATTATGGAGTTGTACTTCTTGAGTGCTTTCATGCAAGGAGCTTGCAAAGTGGTTCAAAGACTGGGCCCACTTCACTTGAAGTGATGTGTAACCACCCCTGGGGAAATTGTCAAAAGGACAAAAACATTCCTGGAAGGTGACTGAGTTCAAGCTGTCTGTTCAGTTGAGTGTTACACAAAAGCACTGCTGTGGGAATAAGAGCCTGACACCAGTCAGAGCCTTACTTTGAATAACACAAGACATTAGCATCCCTGGAACTTTCATTGAAAGGGACCTTCTTTAGTCCAAACCCCTGATCACAGCAGGGCTATCTTTAAAGCTAGATTTAGTTAATTGAGTCCAAAAGATCAGACCTCTTATTTTGCTTCTCATTTCGAAACCACAGTCCCTCTGAATCTCTTAGCAAGCAAAATCAACATGGACTCCAGACAGAAAAGCACCACCTTCTGAATCATCTGCACTGTGACTTGCAGTTTTATTATGGGTTTTCCTCAGAGATTTTCTGTCCAAATCTTCCCCTGGTCTGGTGTTTCCTATTGTGAAGAAATTCTGCCATTCTGATCTAGCAGAATCCCAATCCTCCTCTGACTACAGTTCATTTACAAGACTGAGATTGTTTTTGCATTACCTTGGTTTCATAGGTTCCTTCTGCATCATTCTCCAATATTCGGGAGAGACCAAAGTCAGACACCTTGCATTGAAGACTGCGTGTTACCAGGATGTTGCGAGCAGCCAGATCCCGGTGCACATAGTTGTGTTCTGAAAGGTAGGTCATGCCAGAGGCTATTCCCTGCAGCATGCTTACAAGCTGCACAGGGCTAAATTTTTCCTCATTATCCTGCATGGAAGAAGAAGTGAGGAAGATCCTGGTCAAGTGATATCAACCTGCTTGGCTTCTAGTTACTGGTCTTATCAACTTGCAAAAGTAGACATGGGTGAACAAGCAAAAAGGCAATGCTGCAGCTCAAAGGACCCAACAGGTTCTTACTAAGGGACAGGTGGTGGTCTCCAGAGTCATCATTAGGCACCTGCATTTCAACTACCAAAGACAGCACTCAGGACACTGAGCAAACTGGATGGCATCAAGCTTCAACTGCTGATACTGGAAATGTTAGTGAGCAGAAAGTAAACAGATGTCTGGGTCTTATTTCTAGTCTTCTTTTAGGGTCCTAAATCCAGGTTAAATGCAAGTTCTGGCAGTACACAAGCTTATCACAGATTGGAGTCTCACCCGGAGGAAGGTATCCAGTGCTCCATTCTCCATATACTCAGTGATGATCATCATTGGCCTCCCTTGAAGAAGATAAGAAGGTGTCAGCCTTTTTGCAATTCTCCTACTCTTGCCTTTCAATACTCTCCACGTTGCCCCAACATACAGAACCATATCCAACCCTAGCCAGCATCCCCACTCCACTGTCACAGCTGGCTGACCCTTCTTAGACCTCCCCCAATGATTTTGTATTCCTCCTTGTGTTACAGCATCACTTACACTATCTCAGCTTCTCATCCACACACCAATCCAAGAAGACCTCTCCTAACATTGCCTCATGACTCTATTAGAAAGCCGTACCTCTCCTCCCTTCCTCTTTCTCTGGCATAGGCTAATATGACAATGCCCATCTTCTCCCAGCACAGCCTCTCTGACAGCATCCTCTCCAAGAAAGGCCCGAGAAATGTGCCAGTTTCTGCTCTCATTCCAGGACTCTCTCCCACACACTCTTACTTTTGGTGACAACTCCTTCCAGACGCACAATGTTCGGGTGATTGAATTGCCCCATAATTGTTGCCTCACGCAAAAAGTTCCACCACTGTGAGTCTGAATATGTTGACTTCAGGGTCTTGATGGCAACCACGATACGTTCTTTCCCTGGGAGCCGCAGGGACCCACGATAGACCTCCCCAAACTCCCCTGAGAACAGTCAGAGGCAAAAGGTTACAGATGAACTCAGGAACAGGCAGCAAAATAACAGTGTGGGGGAACTGAAAGATGAGGAGAGAGACACGTAACTCACCCTCTCCAATCACATTCTCCATAGTGACACAACAGAAGTCCAGCTCCTTAGTGAATTCCAGCACCCCTCTGCTGGGATCATCGTATGGTTGCAGGTCTACATAAGGCTTCAACCAGACCTTCTCTATGGTAAAGGGAAACAAATGAGAAAATGACCCTGTCAACTCCTTGGACAAGTTTTGCAGGGCAAAGCTACAGGAGAGATGAATCCACGGGATTCTGATGCTGGCAGTAAAAAAAACTACCAAACATACACTGAAGAGTAGCTACTCTGTGAAGAGGCAAATTACATCAGAAAATCCATGCCAGTATCTGGTTTGAAATTACTGTATCTTTTCATTCCTTCCAACCCATTCCAGGCCCCTTCCTGGTTCTATTACCTCTTTGAAGCTCACCTCGATCAAAGCCTGAAGTACTGTAATCTGGCTGTGCTTGTCTCCGACGACCCTGCCTAGAATATAAGAAGTAGTCATGAAAATTAAAAATGGTCAGCAGATAGCAAAGAGAAAAGCAAGACTTCCAGGGCTTCTGCCCTAGTTGGTCAGGAACGGAGTTCAGGGTAGCATAGAGCAACGTGGGGCCATACACTGCACCTACTTGGTAGAGTACAGCTAGCAAGAAAATGTGATGCTTCATTTACGTTTAGAAGTGGAGTTTTGTTCCCATGCAGGTAGTTTAGTTCACCTTCTGCCTGCTGAATTACAGATTAATTTATATTTGTTTTATGTTTTCTGTACACTTTCAGTACAACACCTGGTCTTCTTAAAACCAAATAATAGCAGCCTTATATATATTTAGAAAGGAAGTAGAATTTTGTATCTGAGTAGAGGATGACTAAAGTAACAGTATATGGAAAATGGTTTGAAATTATTGGATACATGTATTGCTCATTTAATTGATCAGCAGCTATAGAAAAGATTGTACCGGAACAATATTTTTATTCATCTGTCACGATAACAGTATGATAGTGCAGGATTATAACAAAACTAGGACTAGAACAAAACTCTACCCACCCAATATCCTATGAGAAATCAGGGCCTCCCTCCCTTTCTCAAGCTCCCATAGCTCAGCTATTCCTACATCTATACCTTTTCAATACCAAAAATCAACACTTACTTTCGCCGAAAGATGAGAAGCCCCAGAAGCAGCCCAATAAATAGTAAAACTCCGAAAATAATAGAGACTATGACTCCACCAGACAGAGCTCCCGTGTCTGCAGAAACAAAGAGAAACACTATATCATTTAAAAGACCAAGAACTATTTGTCTGGAATGTAGCAACCAGCTTACACCAGCCGATAGTACTAGGTAAGCTACAGCCATTTGTCTTCCAGGCAGTGGAGCCACCAGATATGAGTCCTATTGTACTGTTATCCATGTGCATAAAGCACCTTCTGGTGGGTATCTGGTTGACTCTTACCTGCAGTCTTGGTCTTCTAGCTGTGTAATTTATCTCTATGCCTGATTTCCCACAATAAATTCCATGATACTTTCAAAAATTAAGAACACCTATTGCCTCTCTGCCACTACTCTTTCAGATCAGACCCTTCTTCCTGCTCAGTAGCTGGTTTAGACTATGGCACAACAAAGACATGATTTTCCCCAGCAGTCTAACTTAACTCTCTTGTTTATGAAATTAATTTCCCCCTACCCTTCCATCAATATCTGGGGTTGGTCTTTTGCCTAATTACCTTGACAGAAGCCACTGTCTGCTTAGAACTTTTGAAACAAGCAACAAATTTATGAACT
>NW_010147639.1:0-659 GCF_000699245.1 Pterocles gutturalis | reverse complement strand
AAAACTAATCATTCGGTGGTTTCATTTTGTGATTGGATAGCATTTCAGATAGAGTTCACGTATCTCAGGTTGTCTTCTTCCATTTAGATTCGCAAGCTAAAGCCATCCATTTCCATACAGTATATCCAAATTCATCAGAGGAAATGCTAAATGACCTCTGTTGGTGAACTGTGTGTTTTTAAACCTTATTTCCCATAACTTAAAATATTTAAAAAATTAAACATACATTAACAAAAAGTGTTCATATCCATATTTAATGACTACCTACTTTTTTTAATATTTTCCCTAAAGAGATTTAGGAAAACATCCAGAAGAAATAAAATTCCTAAAGAAACTCTTTCAATAAATAAGCAGATTTTAAATCAAGGAACAGCTGGAAGACAACAGTGTCTGGAAGTGTTTCCTAACATCCAGTCCAATGTTCAGCATCTGTAAAACCTAATTAACACTTGTTATTCTTGCTCAATTTGATGCTGACTCATCCCACTAAAATTATTAAAAGTCACCAGCTTAGTTAAGTGGAAATCAAGAGGCAGAGCTAATGTTCTTTTTAGTTAAAATCAAAAAGGCAAGATTTGGGAAGTGATACAATATCTTTTATTAATAAAATGGACAAACTTTTTTCCTAAAGAGGTTCAACAAGGCCAAGGGCAAGGTGT
>NW_010147638.1:6520-16118 GCF_000699245.1 Pterocles gutturalis | reverse complement strand
TGGGCAGCTTTCCAGCCACTCTGCCCCAAAAAAATCTGAGCAGTTTAAACTTCTTGCTTCAAAGCAGCTTGAATTCCTCCTAAGTCAGTTCAACAATTTCTGGTGACAAGAGAAGAAAAGTTAAGTTTTGTCCAGGGTATTACAGACTGGTTGAGGTTGGGTAGAGACCTCTGGAGATCATCTTGTCCAATCCCCCTCCTCAGGCAGAGCCACCTAGACCGTGTCCAGGTGGTTTATGAACATCTCCAAGGACAGAGATTCCACAACCTCCCTGGGTAACTTGTGCCAGTGCCCAGCATCCTCACAGTAAAAAAAAAAAAAAAAAAAAAAAAAAAAGGTGTTTTCTGATGTTCAGAGGGGCCCTTCTGTGCCTCTGTTTGCACCCATGGCCTCTTCACCTGTCACTGGGCACCACTGAGAAGACAGCCAGGCTCTGCCCTCTGTCCCCTCCCTTTAGGTATTTATATACCCTGATACCATCCCCTCAAGCCTCCTCTTCTCCAGGCTGAACAGTCCCAGCTCTCTCAGCCTGTCCTCATGAGAGATGCTCCAGTCCTTCCATCATGTCCGTGAACCTCCACTTGACTCTCTCCAGTACACCCACACCACTCTCGTTCTGGGGAACCCAGCACAGTGCTCCAGGCACAGCTCCAGCAGAGGGGAGGGATCACCTTCCTCGACCTGCTGGCAACGCTGCTCCTAGGGCAGCCTGCTCTGCAGCAAGGACAGCATCTGGGAAGCTCCACTAGTGGCTGCATTCAAGTTGTAAAAGAGTTGAAATGCAACAATGAAAGCTCCCCATACAACCCTAACTCAGCACACACGTAGAGACTGATCCGTGCTACATGACAAAGCCACATCCCTCCCGAGCCACTGGTTAAGCACTACAACAGGCAAATTAAAAGCCAAGAGGAGGATCAGAAACCAGCTTCCTGATTTTGAAGACTGCAATGTGAAGATCAAGTTCCTTTAGGCTGCTGGGTGCTTGAGGAGTTCCCACCCAGTAAGTAAAGCGATTCTTGAACACCTGTAAGAGCAGCACCACAGAAAATTCACATTGCACTGAGCACGGCCGAGTCTGAACAGTGTGAGCTGAACTCTTGAATGAGACTGAAGTTACTCACTGCCCTCCATCAAGCAGGGTCTTCCACCACACTCAGTAATGAAACATGGAGCTTATATAAAACACATCGGGGAGAAGCGGGAGGGATGGGACAGGACAGTTAGCCTGATGCTTACTGCAGTCCTCGTGTTAACTCTTCATGTCCACTTGCCAAATTCAAGAAAAAGTGGGATTTTCCCAAAAATGGCTGAACAGTTAGCATCAGGCTGGAACACCTTACTCCCCCCACCTTTGAGACAACAGGGATTCTTATCCATGCAGACTTTGAAATAACATGTTTAATTTAAGCCCACACCTTCTGCTTAAGCTTTGGTGTTTAAATTAACCACCGAGATGTGTTCAAGACTGTATTTTGAGACTATTTATTCTACAATATGTATTCTTTAAGGAAAATTTACTTCAGAACTACTAATACAAGCAAGCTAACTATTCCACTGAGACACTCAGTGTTGTCCTCCCCATTCTTCAGAACCCATTTTAACAAGTCTAGGAGGAGCAAACATTTAGAAAGGCAGAACACAAATCCAAGATGCTAGCCACCTCTACTATCACAGCCAAGATCACTTTATCAAGATGCTTACAGAGGCAGAGAAACCTCCTTATTTATTTAGCTGTCTGACATAAAACTGCTCCAATAGCCCCCATGCTCAGGCCTTTGCTATCTCACTCAAGGAGGGCAGGAGCAGGCTCCCAAACCAGATAGTCCAACAGCCTTCTGGAGCAGCCAACCATCCTCCCCACCTCTGCCACGTAACTGCGATGATTAAGGAGCACTGACGTGATTTTTCAGGTCTTTCCACCAAAAAAGCGGCACTATGGATTAAAAGAAAGTGACTGCACACCCCTTCACCTTTGCCCTTGCAAGTTCAGGTGAAAAACATGTTCCTGGACTACAGCTAATTGCAACATAACATCGAGCCCATGGGAGCTGCTGACAACTTTGCCTGGCAGGTGCCTCAGGAGGAGGAAGGTGCATGAGATAAGCCATTTCCTGGAAGAACTGGTTCTAGTCCTCCCTGATTTCTCTATCAGCAATGAAAGAACACTTTATAGCCGTGTTCTAGATATCTGCTTATGGATTTTAAATTCAAACAGCTTGCTCCAAACAGCATCCCCTTTCACAGAGTGGCACAAACTCTAAGAAATCTACACTAAAAATACTAAACTGCTGCTTCGGAAAGGATGCAAACTTCATACTGAATAACTGAAGTCTTGTTATTAACTTTTAATTACCTAACCCCACAGCTTTTCCTACTAGCAACACATTTATTCTTTGATGAGGCTGTCAAAGAGTTCCCAGAGAGCTGAAATAGCCCCAAAGTCTACAAAGACGCAGTTCTAAACTGGCTGAAAACAAGATTTCCACCCTAAATGATTAGTTGCCTTTGTGGAATTTACTTATACTCGTTGAAGACAGGAATCCTGCTTTTAAGTGTCAGTTCTTGCCTCTTACTAAGTTAAGGTCTTCTTTCTGACAAGACATCCTGGTTATTTCTGAGGGAAATATTCTGCATTTCTATGAATCACCCATAAGAATTTATTTCATTGCCTTTAATTCCTTTGTGAAATCAACACCAAGGGAACTTAGACAAGACTGATTTCTTGCTGGCTACATGTGTATGCATGCTGTGCTACAGTGAGGAGAGAGTGTCCATTCATTTGAAAGTTCTGCAAAGAGTGAGAAGCAATCAGCAACACAGAGCCACCTACTATCAGCGAGTGTACTTTCAGAGGGCGATGGGGCAGTGGAAGTGGCTGAGCAGCACAGGACGGCCACGCTGATCCCATGCCTTACTCTGGCTAAGCCACAAGGACGCAGTTTGAAGAGGATAAGGAAAAAAAAAGTCCAAGGCAGAGAACAAGAGATTGAGATGTTAAGAGCATACTGTAACTGTATTTGGGTCACAAAATTGATGTTCAGATATTATTGAGAGTTATAAAAGTTGACAGTCATTAACACGCAGGCCACTGACGCCCTCAACTAGACTCTAAAATTCTTGCCTCGTCTTTCTCCCCACTGTCTTAACTCCAGTTTATCCTGCAGTATTTTTCAAAATGTCCTATCACCCCACTGCCAACAAGGTTATTTCAGACTCTCTGAAACAAATGAAAGATACCAAGCCACATGACATGTTCTCCAACTACAGCATCCTAACCAGTTAGAATTTAACCAAAACACTGTAGATGTCAGTACTTAGTGCTTCTAACAGTAGCTAGTACTTGACTGAAAGGATTTGTAAGGAAAACTGCGTCAACCCGACATCTTCCCTTTGCTGACATCATTTCTGAAGTTAAAGTCACAGTGAAGACCTCCAGCTTCACGCACCAGCCCATTCACTTTTGTCAAGAGAGAAGTCAATGTATCGTTTTGCCTTTCCATCTGTTTCTACAGATGCAGAAGCCTGCAGCTGGACAGAGACGGCAGGAACTTCTGTGAGTTCAGTAAAAGGGAGACAGTTCTGATGTGCAAGGGACAGGTACCATGAGTTATATGTCTGAACCAAGAAGTGTCTGGGAACAACCTGTGTAGTTGGAGAGAAGTACAGGCAACAGGAGAGCCTCAGAGCTGGGACACAGCGTGAAGGGTGCTGTAATTAAACATCACAAGTGATATCTGTAGCATTCAATTACACAGACAGCATGAAGGTCCAAAAATGGTCAGGACATGGTCTGTGCACAGAAGAGACCAAAAATATTCTCAGTTGCCATGGGCAGATCTACACTTTCAGTAGCCAGAAAAATCAATAAAATTCAATCCTTGGCCTTCTTTCTTTCAAGGTGTTTATAACCTCCTATTTGCATTAAATAATAATAATATTGCTGCACCAGGCAAGGGATCTATTCCAGTCCCCCACGAGCTACCACAGTTCACAGGGACCAGGATGTTTTTAGGAAGAAAAAGATAGCGCAAGCTAGTTAAGTTTCAAAGCATGCTTTAGTAGACCCTGTCATTGGAAGCTTGGTTAAAAAAAATGACCAACACGGAATTCTGATGTTTTCTTGAAAAAGGGACTTTTTTTTTTAATAACAAAGAATCAAAGCAGGTTTAGGATTTTTCTAAAGGCCACAGCCACTGCCCTACATATTTTACTTGGTGTGCCTTTTGAACATTGAAGACTTCCGTACTAGGTTTAATTTTGTGTGAGGTTGGTTTGGTTTTTTTTTTTTTTTTAGTTAAAGCATTTAGATTCTGAGGCAAGGTGGCAGGACTATGTACTTAGTGCAGTAAGATTTCTCCAATCCGCTGGTGAAGGTGAGCGGTCTCCCTACAGTGACAAGGAAACTCGATGTCCAGAGTATCCTGCGCTCACAAACCAGCTGCAGTCAGATGTGGAGTCCCAAGACAGAAGTAGTGACCACATAAATGGCTGACACTAGGAACGCAGCAGTTTTTACATTCTAAATCCAGATCAGTAATTCATTTCAGAGTAAAATTAAATGAGCATTGGAGGTACCTTTTGAAATAGTTAGTGCTGGGGACCACTGTGATCGTAGAATATCAAGACAAATGCTGCCATTACTGTTAATATTTGGATGATAGATTCTTGTTGTAAATGCAACCTGCAGAAGAAGGAAAATTTCAGTGTAGGCTCACAAATGTACATTACACCATATGGTAATGAATAGATTCATGGTACAAGCCACTCACCTTAGGTGGTTTGAAGGGATAATCTGTTGGGAAGTGAATTGTCAAGAAAAATACTCCACCTTGATAGGGACTGTCATTCTGTCAATGAAAAAGAATCATTGCAGTTTGAGGAGTTATTACAAGACGACTGGTCATAAAAAAAAGCTATGAACAGCAATTCTCTCATACTTACTGGTCCCATTATTGTAGCTTGCCAATGGAACACTGAAAAAGAGAAAGATTCACTTCAGTTTGGCGAAGCTCAAGTAATGAACTACTTACTTCCAGACAAAGCAGCATAGAAAAATCTATTTTAAAAACAAAGCCTTCTGAAAGGCTGCAGAGAAGCAAGAAACAGAGACTGAGCAAAGTACTCGACACTCCACACTCAGCTGGTCCACGCTCTGGGGTTGCTGTGGTACCACCCGTGTCGTGCCCTGCAAAAAATCCCATTACAACAAAAATCCAGAGAGCTGTAGTCAACACTTCAGGCCCAACAAATTTGTGAGTTTAACTTTGCAGTTTCCAATGAAGCACCTGCATCAAAGCCCAGTTTCCAATGAGTGCACTCTCAGAGAACGCTACAGCAGAAGCACAGTATCAGCTCACACCTTTCTTTGGCAGGCTCTTCTACATAGACTCTTAGCTAAATGGAGAGTAAGCCTAAGCTTTGTACATACCACACATAAAGAGATAACCTCAGCCAGTGGTACTGTGACTGAATGTTTAATCTCAGTCTCCACAGAGGCCTCAAGATGTCATTAAAGCAGCAGAAAGCAATACAAGCCTTAAAAGAACACAAGAGCAACTGCCTGCTCAATACTCGGGACCAGGATGGGCTGATATACACTTCAGGTTAAACGGACAAAAAAAAAAAAAAAAAATCAGTCTCACTCAATGTATCTGCCCAAAAGAACATCTTGATCTGGTAATACAGAAGATTTGTAAACAATGTCTTTATGCTGCAGAATATAACAAAGCTGCACATTAAGAAGTTCTCAAGGTTCCTGTGTTCTCCAGAGGCCCTAAAGTTAGTCCATGCAGAAAGCACCAGCTTAAATTCTTTGTGAAACAGGACCATGGGAAGTTTCCCTCTGCATGGATGTCAGCTGCATTGCCTCTGCAGAACTGGGGAGCAGGACAGACAACGCCAGTTGGTGTAAGGTAAGCCTTCAAGACACAAATGCCAAAGCCACCTGCAGCTGTGTCCTTAACTCGCAGCTGGTGTCTACAGCTCTCAAGACTACCTGTGCCAAAAGTCATCCTGGCCCAGAGTGGAAATACTTGTTCTAATCTAGCATGAGCAGCTTTTAATTACACGTGGTACAGGCATTGCAACTGGGAATGATCTCATACAAGGAAGGGGAGAAAAAGCAGAATGGGAAAAGCACTGCCAACGCAAGGGGAGAGGAGTGTTTGGTTAGAGCCGCGGGTTTGTCACATAGGGCATTACAGCTGAGAACACCAGCCAGCATCTTGAGAAACTTTACATTCAAAGTAGAGCCAGGAAACCAAGACAGTGCCTCTGTGTTCATACACCGTGGTCACCTGTTGTAAAAGATTCAGACAGTTTTGCAGGAGTTCATATCACCTGCAATGGGACAGTGAGAAACTTAGAGCAAGAGGACAAAGGGGCAGCTGAAACCCAGCAGGGAAGAGTGTGGCTAAGCACAGAAAAACCACACAGAACTTCACAGGTGCCAGAAGATGCCGATAAGATCCACTGACTACACCAGAGCACACAGGCAGCATGGGACAATAACCTGCACACTGAAAAGAGAACCTGATATAACCAACTATTGTCCGAAACCCAACAGGAAACCAGGGGAAAAAAACGCTTTTGCAGTGAATCTTAACATTTTACAAGCTAGCAGGGTGGATTGGTTTGGTTTTTTTTTCTTTCCAACTCCCACCCCAGCCTCAAGGAAAGCACTTGTTTAACCGAGGCTTTGGGTTCTCACAACATCCAGGGCGAGTCTGATGGACTAGAAGATGGATTTGTCGTGCAGAGTTTATTCCAATTAACTCTTTACCTTGAAATCAAACATTCAAAAAGTTATTGACAAAGTAAGGGGGTTGTTGACTTCCAGTAGCTAAGCACAGGTACACATTTGGAAGTCAACTAAGCCACTGCCTAGCACTCTGCAAGTACACCAGTGTCATCCAGTCCCAAGCATATTTCCAAAAGAAAGGTCAGGGGTGGGTGGAAGAGGGCTAAAGCTACACTGCCAAGGGAAAGAAAATCCTGCCCCTACAGTTAACAGAGCAGAAACAGCTCTTCACCTTCCAGACTGTAGGAACTACAGGGACGAGAAGCTTTAACTGAGGACAGTTTAGATCAGCTGGACTAACCACAAGATATCACTTTCAAGACAGCACATCCTGAACTCTGAGCAATGTCATTCTGACAAGGTAACTGAGGCAGACCTACAGCACAGGGATCTTGGAGAAAGCACCTTTCCACTGCTGCCACCGCTATCCACTGACATACACCTGAAGCGTTGCTCTCAATAGTGAAAGTCTTTCATTAGAGGTCTTTCAGACAGGTGGCACAAGGAAAAGAATTAACTAAAACTTTCTGTATTCAGCAGTAACTTTCCATTAGAAGCATTCACAAACTTCTGTTACCACCTCCTCCAGCAGACCAACTCCATCCCCTGATAGTCTTTGGAAACTAGAGAGTAGATTACTATGGCACAAATCACACTTGCTAATTTAAGGAAAGAAAAGCCCCATACCGCCTCTACATCTTAGTAATTTCTCTTCCATGAGACTACAAGCTGCTCTGAAATACTATTTTGAAATCAGAAATAAGATGGGGAGTAAATACAAGCCTGACACTACTGCTAAAAACCAAACGCAGCTTTCACTTGTTTGCAAGCATTGTTGAACAGTGACATCTCCACTAATTTCAGTATTTTCATTCTCAAGTTTCAAGTGCTTTTTTTAACCTATTCCTAGATTTCTATAGGCATGTGTAAGTTTCTATACACTTCACCACCTCTGAATAGTTCAGAAATGATTCAGTAATATCTTGGTAGCTCATTTTTTCCTGTCGGAAAGGACACCTAAGCTTAGAGTTCTTAGTGCGTAGATGGAGGTTCCCCTCCTCTCGTGAGCTTGGGTGCTTCACTGAACAGCATGCTTGGCAGAGAGACCGCCTTGCACAGCAAGTTCAACGCACGCTGTTCCACAGGCATCCCAGTCAAAGCTTCCAAGTGTTCTTATGTAGCCTCTTCTACACGGCAGAGCTGCTACAAGACAGACTGTAAACACGTTTCCTCATCCCATGCATGAAAAGCCAATGCATTTAATTCACAATGCAAGTACCTGAATCTACTCCAGAGCCTGTAGTAAAGTTATAAAGCAAAAAGTGAATTTGGAAGAGTTCTTCTCACTGCAAACATCCTATTGACCTTCCTTACCAAAGCCATGACCAAGAGTTTAATGCTTCTATAAAAAAAAAAATATAGTTCACCAGAAACTGTAAAATCCTAGTTAAGAGAGAAGCCTGGACAGCTTGTGAAAGCACTGCAGGTTAGCTGGAAGGACTCTCACAAAAAGCCATCAGGAAGCACAGGCCAACAATTAAGTTGCCTTATTCACAGCTCATCAAAGCAACTGAGGAACATTACCTAGAACTAAGATAAAGAAGCATCCATATGAACATCATCAAGTGACACAATACAGCTTGCCCTCGCTTTAAGCAAAAAAACAACGTGCAGAAGATGAGAGTACATCTTCTTACTATAAAACTATGTTAGAAAAAAATTTCAGGGTAGGACTTAAAGCAGAAAAAAAGTAGTTATTATTTAAACACCGCACCTCAAGCTTCAAAAGGACAAAACAACAAGCCCAAATCACACACCAGAAGAAAGACCCTGCACAGGAAAGACAACCAGCTGATGCATAGGCCAAAATGATGAGCCTAGACTATCCTCTATATGGAACCTGGCAGAGTCAACTGATTTGAGTCGTTTTCAAACATAACAGTACTGTGGGATTTAAGGATGTTCCACCTGCACTGCCTAGCTCATACCCAAGCAACTGGTCAAGCAACCAGTTAGTCATGACAGCAGGATTTAGACATTCTGAATTTGCTTAGTGAGAAAGACATAAGTAGTATTCCAAATTGAGTGAAATTCTGCCTAAAAATTAAGGGCCAAACCTGTTTTTTCAGTTCTGATACTCTGGTGTGCTCTATAACACAATAGGACAAAAGAGACTGAAGAACAAGCAATGTTTCCTGGGTTCCTACAACTCAGCTGAGCACAGTAACTAATAAAGTTCTAATAAAACCCACCATTACTTCATGATTCAAGTTTTAATTTACTAACTAGTTTTCCTTCCATTCACGTTTTAACTTCTTATCCACAAGGTCAGGTCTACATGTAACCCTCTCAAAAAAAAAATGCAGTGCCAGTTAACCCCGACCTTGCTGTACCAGCATCTACTATTAGGAGTAGATTGTTTCACTTCTACTGGACCACGCGACTACACCACAGAGTTCAGATATCAAAGAAGTCCAAGCTGTAGACAGCTGCTTGCTGGTTTGCCCACAGAGCTACTGAAGCTTACAAACTTCTGCAGACAGCATGCCCTAGGAGAATGCCACAACAGTTACTCAAAGGTGTAACTTCAGATGTCTTCAGGACACAGTACGTAATCAATGGGAGTGCCTAACATCTCCAGTGACACACGAGGTACAGAAGGGAAGATTAGTGTGTGGAGTGGTATGTAGTACTCTAACCAACAGTAACAGAAGGGTTCTTGCTAAGGAGCTGTACATCCCGTTTTAGAAGGAAAAATGTTAGCAACCGCAAGTGTTTGCAGACAGTAGCATACTT
>NW_010147638.1:0-6508 GCF_000699245.1 Pterocles gutturalis | reverse complement strand
TGCTGAACACTGTGCTGGAGGATCACGTGCCAGATCATTCAACTCCTAGAAAACAGGAAGAGTTTATTTAATTTCATTTCAAATCCAATGATGTTATTGCTAAAAAAGCTGCTAGTGGCACGTTGGCAATCATTCCTGCCCACGAACATAACGCTCACATCAGTGAGTTTTTCTGAAACCACAAGAATGGCAGCACCGCAAAACTAACAGCCAGGACCCCAGAAAGCAGAGTCACACCTTAAATCCAGGTAACGCGCTTGGCACACGCATCAGTTACCTCTCCAGGTTTCCAGACTCTTAACGTCACAGCAATCCTCATCAAGCCAGAGGTTTGCCTTCACGGATAATAAAACTTAAAAAAATCCCAAGCATTACTGAGGGATTAGATACTCCACTATCTCCAGGTCACAGAGAGATGGCCTCAGTCCAACGACTCTCCGTATCAGCCTCATTTTATAGCCCCCTTTGTAGCACCTCCCAGGTTGCTCCAGCTGCAGTGATCCCATTCATCCTCTCAAGCCCGCCGTAGCCTTTCTGCAGCACCCAAACTCCCACAACCTGTGATGGTTTCATCTGCAGGCACGTGCATCAGTGAACAGGGGTGGTTAATCAGACTAAAAGCGCTTCTGTATCTCCAGAACTGCCAGCCTGCGAATGGAAATCCTCACTGTTCAAGTACCGGCATCAGTCAAATTTTCCTCTGAAGAAATCCTTTCACGAGTCTCAATTGTTCTGGCTGAACAGGTTGGGTGAGTCAGAACACCAAGTTTCAATGTGAAACAGAATTTTAGCCCAGATCAGAAAGAGAGTCCACACATTGTCACCAGTAACTTACATCAGCAATTTGCTCAGGAAGTGGAAATTATTAGTCAAAACTTAGTGAAACTTGGCTATTTCTGGCTCAGCCACTGACCTGCTTTGCATGACAGGCCCACACACACCACCTCCCTTCTGCAATAGCTCAGTCTGGAGAGGTAAATAAACACCACACAACCATTCCAAGGACACGCACCTAGCACTCAGGAAACACTCCCATGCTGTCCCTGGGCCGCTGCACATTCAGCTTTTCATCTCCCAGCCTGTAAGAGGTACCAGCAACAGCCCAGGGGACTCTCAGAGACCAGACTTATCTGAAGCTTTTGACAGACAAAACATTGAAGGGCAATCATCAAGACAAGACAAGTGCGGGAATGGAAAAAGCTTGTTGTTTAATGGCCTTTTGTTGTTTGTCTTGAATAGATATCTCAGAGTTCCAGCTTCTACTTCTCATGAACTGGGAGGCCACCAGTAACCAAACCCTCTTCAGTTACAAGAGAAGAATGCTGCCTTACACCAAAGAAGTGAATCTTTGATTTCCCCCTCAGCATGCAGTCCCTCCAAAAGTCCTGCAGCAGAGATAACAAAGCTTCACACCCTGACTACTGTAAAGCACACACAAGTCTGGCTTTGCTCTCTGTGGCTCCCAACGTTTTAAAAGCCCAGCTGAAAGCCTCCTGACTTGACACCAGACTACTAAAGCTTTTCCAGTACTCCTCCTGAGCTTCTTACAGCGCTGACCCCAGCAAACCTTGCTCTCACACTTGGTGCTTCCGCATGGACTTGGACAGCAGATCCTGAGCATGCAGCACCTGCTGAAGAGCCTGCTCCCTCCTGAGGGCAGAGAGCATCTCCAGGTGTCCTCCGAAGGTGGAAAGCAATCAGAGTTGTCAACTCAGAGTAGCCAACTTTAGCCAAGTGCGGACGCCCTCCTTACCTCCTGGTTGGAAGTATCAGCTGGCATGAAGATCAGTGATGTGCTCTCACTCCCCACCACCCGCTCCACACCTCACTGCTTTCACTCCAGAATATTAAATGTGCTGAGCATCATCCTGAGCAACAGAAGAATGCTGCTCTACCCTACCCTAGAGAGGTGTACACACCGTAGAAGTTTTCAGATAGCGACAATCTGAGAAACGTAGAGTAGCAGACAGCACTGTGCTCTGCTCCAGCACGGGTGAGACAAAGACACCCTGGGCAACCAGCACAGCACAGGAACACACAGCCACCTACACACACCTTCACTGGCACCTGAAGGCCACACGCTCTTCATGTCAGTGTAGTCACAGACACAAAGAAGTGAGTCTCCACACGGACAAATTCAGAAGTAGAGACATGAAAACTTAAAACCAGAAATACAGGTACTCTTTCTAAAGGTGCATAGAGTATGGTCCACTTCCAAATGCTACTGGACTCTAATCTTCTGGCAAAGACACAGTAATGCTACAGAACTCAAAAACTCAAATGCATCTATTAAAAAAACCAAAAACATCTAAACCTCCCTTCCTTACCACTTCTCACCCCCTTCACTCCTGCTTTATACATAAATACAATGCAACACCACCACCAGGCTTGGAAGGAGCGTAACTGTAAGAATCCACGTTGGCCAGGTAAGACCACAACCTACCATGGGTTCTATTTCAGAACCTGGCACACACCTTCCCTGCTATAAAGTGGAAACAGCTGCAAACATCCATGCTCAAGCTGCAGCATGTTCTACCAGCTAGCAGAATACGCTGCTCCAAAGCTGCCCTGACACTCACGCTACATCCCACTGCTGAAAATCACTGCTCTGCCAAACTGGACAGAACACCACACCTTCAGCGATCCCACGAGAGGCGAGTCTCACCACAGATGCAGAGGCAACAATGAAGTTCAGGTAGTACCAACCCTGTTTCTCAAACTACCATTTCTTTCTCTTCAATCTTCAGCTCCAGCTAGAAGGAATGCTTTGGTTTCCTGAAGTCATGTACAGTATCTCACTGGCAGGAGATGACTTACAGCGAACACTCACACCACTTATGTCACTGATGCGGTTCTCACCTCAGGCAGCGTTTCAGGTTCTGCCCTATAAATTCATACTGAAACATCACAGATTAAAAGGCCTGCATAAAAAGCAACGCATAAGCTCCTTGCTCTTGGAAAAGTTTAGCAACAACTCTCAACTCAAAATCTCTGCAATACAAAACCTCCCAGTTTTTGTGGAACAAACCTCCTTGTAGTTATCCAAGCAGTTAACCTCCCTACAGCCACTTGCCGCAGGAGGCCGCCAGTTGCCCCTCCACAGCAGAGAGGCCAACACATCACCGGACTTCCTGGCAGGGCACAGATGATCACTTTAACACGCCGTTCTCTTCAAGCTGCTGACATGCTGTAAGACGTCCACTGCTCACTTGTCAGACCTGCAGAGCCAAGTTTGAAAACAGGAATGGCAGCTACACACAGCTGCACATACCCAGGTACAAACAGAGAGGAGCATCCACCACTGCAGCGCAGTGCCAAGCTTCTCCAGCTGAGACCTCACTCTGCCTTTTGAAGACTTCTGTGCAGTTTCCCAGGTACTGCCAGCACAGCACCAGACCTAATGAGGTCTTTGCTTCCAGATGTTGCTGAGGGAGGCTGAAAACCAGCTGGTTTGTAAGTCAGAACAACCAGCTCCGGAGTTCACACAGAAGAGGAACTTGCAATATCCATGACAGTTTGGTACCATGCATCATCCAGCCAGTACTGCGTGGATCAGACCCCAAGCTGCAACGCTTGCTCTATTTCCTCACAATCCCGGAAGGTTTGTTGGTCAATGATCAAGTCTAACCTTGACAAGGCTGATTTTAAACCAACACCTGAAGCAAGCTGTAGCTGGTTACTGTTTAAGACAGTTTCTGATCCTTAAGCAACATGCAGAAGGCTTTACTTTAGGAATTTAGAAGCTAAGAATCAGGCAGCCTTGAGATTTCAGTTTGGGTTTCTCAGCTCCCAGGAGGCATCTCACCATGAATCGCTGTCTCTCCAGCTGACAGAACTTAAAAGTTTCTGCCCTCTCCCCTACAGCAAAGCACCCTTGGTGTTGGGCCCACTGCTGCGGATCACACCATTAACTTGACCCATCTTAAACATATTAATTAGTTCCTCAGCAAAAATGAGGAAGTGGAAGCACGATGTAATGCAAAGCAAGGTTCAAGGTGTCTTGTCCAAAGGCCAAGTTGAATGAAACTACTACCACTGCACCTGGGAACTAGTTATTCTAAAAGCTCCAAAACTCACACAAGAAACTGACCTTTAGGCTCCAAAACCAGATTCAGTTGTGTTTTATTGGGAACTTAGGAACAAACACCCACCTCAGGTTCCCGGAAAGCATTTTAAGGAAGATGGAGTGTGCTCATGCCAGACCCCCCAGCTCTGCTTCCCACGCCATGAAAGCCACAGGAAAGCCAGCACCACAACCCACCCTATGCTCCTCCCTTCACTGTATTTCCTAACTACTAAAGGAGTTCTAAAAATTCACAAGAAGTTTTTAAAACACCAAACACAAACACCTTAAGTCTTACCTTAAAGTTTAACCCTACAAAAGTTTCAAGTTATAATTAGTTTTAATTGTAAACTCCAAAGACATTTGGTTAGAGAAGTTCAGATTTATTCCTCCAGACAACAGCTCCCTCCCCAGTCTAACATGTTTCTGGTAAAAACTGCTCTGGCCAGATGATAAGATGAGCTTTAAGGATTAAGTTAATGCTCATACAGCCTTTAGTAAGGATAACCAACATAACTGGCAACATCAAGAAGCCACTCAAGTGAGTAAAAAGCCAGCAGTGAGTCAGTTCCAGCAATTCTAGCAAGCCTTGGTACACTGCAGAGCCCCCTACACACGCTCCAACACTAGATGTACGCCTCCCAACAGCCAAAGATTATCCCAAGTCCTTTCAGCTTGGACTCCATGGTCTTTCCTCCCCACTCCACTTTGAGCTGCTCTGAAACTGTAATTTACTCAGGGCCCACATCATTAGCTTGATTATAAGCCTAATTTCACTTACAGCAGCAACCTGACAGCAAAGCAAGCTTTTAATCCCACCTCAGCAAGTTTATCTGCCTGCAGCCCCTGAACTCTCCCATGACAGGCAGCCTAGAGCTGTGTTACAAAACTGTGATTTATCTAACCAAAGAGGAACTTTCGGCCACTTAGCCATGAGCTGTTAGCAGCTTTCAACAGCACAGCGCCAAGCAATACAGCACCAGGGTTGAAGTCGAAGCAACAGCACTCTGCCTGACCTCCACAGCAGGACCACGGCACACGCACGCAGCTCCGATGCAAACGTTGGCTCGGGTAAGTCCGCAGCACTTTCCTCATGCCAGCAGGTTCCACCTTTACGTGTCGCAGAAGGTCCTGCATAGGGTGAAGCGTGAGAGCCTACAGCCACCCTGTGTTTTGCCCGTCTCTGCTCTCCACTTACCAAGCGCTCCCTCAGCACAAGGCAGCGCTCACACGTGCGCAACCAAAGCCAGCCCACGGATTCCCTGCAGCATCCAGAGGTGCTCTCCTGGTCTATGGGATTGTTGTGATTCCAGAGGATCCACCATTCTAAGGCAACCTCTCCTATTAACAGGAGTGTTTTAATCTTCAGAAAGATTTTAATCCTTTCCCTTTGACAGAATTTACTTTTTCAATGCTTGGAAAGGCTCAAATCCACAAACTTTGATTTCTTACAAGACTCTGCCAAAGTCAGAAGGCAAGCGGTTGAGCATCATGGGAAGAGTGAAGCTGCACGAGATACAGGAATAACCAAGGCACCTGCTATAAACAAGCTCTGATGTAACTGTCACCTTTCATTTTGTTTTTTTAAAGCCTGAACAGCAAGAACACCAAAGCAATGTGTAACTTCCTCCTGGTGTGGAATCTGAGTATGCCTAGCTAGCTAACAGAAGCTTAACCAGCATTCTCTGTCCTAGCCACACACAAGATATTTAACACAGATGGGCTGTGCTGGCAGCTCCACAAACACAGCAAGAGGCTGGAACGGAAGGACCAAGTTGTTCCCGCTGGCTGCTGTAAAGTGGAACTGGGAGCGCAGAAATAACACAAAGTTTGCTCAGCACAGGTAGTGTACGTGCAACTCAGGTAACCCCAACACTGGTCAATTAGCCCGTACGCCTAACACACCCATCCGCGGGCAGCGTTCGTTTCGGCAGAAGTGACACTGGAGCATCTCAGGAGGTGAGGCAGCTCTGCACTACAAGCCAGCCCACCATCACCTGCAGCGGAGCAGGGACAGCGCTATAGAATGTGGTTAGTTCTGCAAAGCAGCACTTGTGTTTTGGCCCTCTACGTTATCAGCAGTAATAAGCCACCATTCCTCTGTTTGTTACAAAAGCTGTTTTATTTCATCAGGGCTGAAGCACAGCTTCCAATTTCCCCTTCCTTCTCACCGCAGGGTCCCATCAACCAGAGTTCATGCGGGGGAACCCATAAAAGACCATGAACTAACCCTTCACCCGCTCCCCCGTTCAAAGAGCTCCAAACAGCACCCTACTTATTCCGTTACAGGTAACTTATCGCCTAAAGATCAGCAACGCAGCTGAGGACGTGGCTGAATCCCAGGTGCTTTGGCTTCAGCCTTACAGTGAGAGCCATTCATTATGGCCTCCAGTTATCACTCCCATCCTACCTCTGGACAGCTTCACACTTCTTTTTATATATATA
>NW_010147637.1:0-226 GCF_000699245.1 Pterocles gutturalis | reverse complement strand
CGTCTATGCGTGCACATACACACATGCCTATGGCTGCACATCCACGTGTGCACACAGCCACACACACACATTCAGCTCTACAGGTACAAAGATGAGCACACGCATTGGCAGAGACATGCCCCCGCCCCCTCCCCCATGCACATACGCACACAGATGGGCACACGTGCACCCCCCCCATATATGCACACACACATGCGTGCACACAGGCATATGTGCACACACTTGT
>NW_010147636.1:0-37525 GCF_000699245.1 Pterocles gutturalis | reverse complement strand
TTAACCTAAGAGCAAACCAGGCTAGCAGCCGGACTGTGTCTCTTCGCTTGTCTGCTGACCTTGGCAGCAGAACAAAACATTGGTCTCATCAGCTTCTCCTGAGCATAAATCCAAAACACAGCCTCTTGCTAGCTATTTATGAAGAAGAAGGAGAAAAAAAAAATTAACAGAGTTAACTTTAAGCAGTCTGTGCTTAACCCACGACAACGTGCCACTTCTGGAATAAGGCAGCAAGACTGTCATGCTCTGAAATGCCATCTGCTTTCTGGCCTGTTCCTAGAACAGTACCGAAACATGTTGCAAACAGCTCACTCAGGGGAGCCCCAAAAAGTATCAGAATTTTTTGCTTCTCTTGGGAAATTGGCTCCTCCAAGGCCATCTATTTCCATGGTACCTAGAGCACAAAGACAAGTAAAGTAGGTTCTTTTACACAACAAGCAGTGAGAAGTTTTGCTCTGACTTGTTGAGAGAGAGCATCATGAAAAGTCAACCTAAGTGTGATAAACAGTCAAGGTTTGTTTTCTACAGGCAGGCTCTCAGCTCATTGTCCTCAAGTTGCTGAGAGACAGAAGAGAGAAGATGTCCTCAGCTCTCTGAAGCATCAGTTAAATATTTCTACAAAATCTTGCCTCCTCTTAGTTTTTCTGGGATCCTGAAAACCTCTGGTCTTTCTTTCTTTCTTTAACTGCCGACATTTTAGGGTCCTGAAGTTGAGTCCTCTCTGCTGGTCCTGAGCACAGGATGGTGTCACAAGCATTACAACTAGTTCACTCTGATGCAAGGGATGAGCAGAGAAGTAATGTGAGATAGGATAATGTGGGTATATTTCCTGTTAGGAGGGGTCACAGCCATCCCACTAGTCTGTCCAGTATCCTAGTGAGCTCGAGTAGAGCTCTTTGCCTCATCTTGTCCCGTTCTTACATTGCTATCCCACTTCTACCCAGGATATCAGAATAGGTGCCTGAAGATGTATTCAGCCTCTTTGGTCTATCTGAGTCCTACTAACACAGTTCTTCCAGTGCAATCACATGCTACTGGTAAATGCAGTTGTCTGCCTCTTTCCTGATCCTGCTGGCAGCTCTGAGAAGCTGTTGGAGGAACCTGTGAGACAACAGTACGTAACCTCGCACACGGATGTGTAACTGTCTAAGACAGAGATGCCTACATCTATGGCTAAGGTTGAATGAACTCTAAGCAGGGGAATTAAAAATCTAAAATTAAAATACTCCCATTTATTGACAATGTTATAATCTGTCTATCTGTAAATCCTGAATTTCTGGTTTGCACTGTCTCTGCTATATTCACCAGCTAGTTTGCTACCTTTAGTTTATGTAAGGCAACCATAATGTTAGACATCTACAAAAGGTAGATATCTGCATCAAAACTGTTTGTCTTTGGCTTTTCTTAATTGCAAGTCATGTAACCTCTGGTAGCTGTTTTAATTCAGAATGAGCCAAATTACTGCTGGGAAGTGCTTCCATCTTTCCATTGACTTTAACACAGCAAAAGACGAGGTGGACTAGTTCAGATGTCTGCACTGTAGATGTCTTAATTTCGGTCATTCATACATAAATTTGAGTTACTTAACCTCACCAAAAGTATCTCCATGCAGCTTAAGAGAACCCATTAAAACCATATCTTCACCTATGGGGCAAACAGCAAAGGTAAGGTGAGTGAGAGGTGTGCAAATTTTCCACAAACAGGTTCAAGCTCACTTCTGCAACAGTTTGGGATGAAAATCAGCCTCAGAGCAAAATGCAGAGATTGCTTGTTTGGCATAGCTTTCCCACAGTAAATAACAGAACAAAATTAGCTAGTGAGGGAGGAAGGGAAAAAAAACATAGATCATTTGCTTTCACTTGCAAAGCTTTTAAAGCATTCAGAACAATATAAATCCTGAGACAGACAGAGACTGTCCTCCACAGATGGGCACTAGGCATCTGCAACAAAACACAGTCATGACCCTACATATAAGTTTCTTTGAAGGGCCATTAGATGGGAGACAGCTCATTGTGTGCACATGTGTTTGGATGAGAAAAATGAGTCACTCCCAACTCTGGATCAAGCAGGTGATGTAACGGATTGGCAGGGAGAATGATGCAGACAAAAGCTCCGCATTCTGAAAAGCACTGAGTCATATCCTAGGAAAAAGCATAAAAAAAAGAAAGCAAAACTGGATGCAGAGATATCAGTTGAGAGCTGGGAGCAAGGATGAACACACCTACTCTGCTACAGAGGACGCACACCTGTATAAACTGAGGAGCCTAGACTATGTTTCGCAGTAGCTTCTGTAAGGCCTTAGGATTGAAACTTTCTGTCTGTTCAGCAGTAGTTTCTTCAGGACCAGTCTTTTTTGTAATTTCACACGTCAGCACAATGTACAACTTCTTGGAATGACAAATCAGAAACCCAGACACAGAGCTGGTAAGATGAGGTCTGCTGAAAAGGAGAATCAGGTTCACCATCTTTCCAAAGTATTTCTGCCCTTCTTAGTAATATTTCTAAGTTGATCTCAGTGAAAAGGTAACCAGGAGATACGCCATTGCTTTAGTAGTATAAGAGATGGACTGAACAATGTTATGAACCTTCTAGGACCAAAAAAAGCTATTAATAAAGTGAATTCTTAATTCCTCTGCTATGTTTTATCTAGGTTTTAGAGCATGAGAAAGGCAAGCAGAGTTTCTTAGCTCTAGGCTGTGGGCCAGCCTTAGTGGATCCGGGCTGTCTTTGTGTTGAGCTGCCCAGGTATCCTGCTCTCCTCTCCAGTACCCTTATTATCCTTACATCCCAGACCCACTCTGCTTACTATGGAGAGAGAAGATGATGACTGTCCAGTTCACTGACTTAAAGGAATTCAGCTCACACTGTGACACCTTTTTGCTAATTTTACTAACCACTGACCATTCACAAGAAGGAAAAAAAAAGCTGGAGACATCTAAGCTAGAGCAGGGGGGATAGCCACCAGCTCTATCATCACCTTGTTGGATGTGGAAAGACAGTTAGCTCCAGTTAGCCCCTCAGAAGACCAGCTTCTGATATTAATAATTAATTCAGAAACCTAATTTCTGAGCTTGGGACCCCTCAAATGAGGCAGCAGGTGTCTACCATTTAAGGCACAACCAGGATAATTCTGCAGAGCAGCTCCCTTGTTGCTTTACAAACCTCTTTCCCTTTCCCTATACACATGTAAAAACTGATATAGCAGTGCTCTGAGAGGTAGAAGTCACCAGGAAGATGAATACAAACAGAGTTAAAGATTAAGCTGAGAAGTGATGTTCAAACAGCAATAACTGACTTAGTTATATTTTAAATTTTTGAGTATCCAAGTCCTGTTTTCTCAAATCTCTACTCCATTTTCATGAATGCTTCATGAGGCCATCAGAAGACCTCTTTGCTTTGCATCTGCCCTGTCTCTGCTTCTGTGAAAGCAGTTTTTGTGTATCCTGGGAAACATATGTAAGTAAGAGATAGATTTGGGTAGATTTGAGGATTGCCATTCTCTTGACACTTTTAGGGAAGTTCAAAGAGGTACTTGTCACTCAACCCCAGCTTTTGGGAAGAAACATGGGCCAGCTTCAGGACACCACAGATTTTTGCTGGGCTCTCACAGCTGGCCTTTGAAACCTTCTGGAGCACCAGGCTAAAGCCCAAGACCAGAGCAACTCATGAGACAATTAACATGTTAGACCTCCCCATCCCCCATTGAACTTTTGTCGGCCTCTCCTCTTCCTGAAAGAAAGGGGGGAAAAACATCTTTTTTGTAGTGGCTGCTTATTATATAAAGCAAATCAAGAGTGAAGGGAGGGAGCAAAGAGATGGCACAGAGCCCGATAAGTGCACCCTTAAATCTATAATTAAAACCAAAGGCAAGTTCCCAATATAGCCAATTCAGTTATATAAGATCTTACAAAAGCTTCACACTGTTTGCTGGGTTTTGCTTTATTACTGTTCCCTCTCCTCAGAGTTCACTTCAGGTCAGTAGCAGATGAGGTATTGCAGTCAGAGTTTATGGCAGGGTAGAAATCTAACAGTGCTCTGTTTGTAAAGATATGCAAGTGTGCACTCAGAGGGAAAAAATAATCACTGGCTCTACTTGAAAGAGAAGTTAATGGTCACTTTGGAGCTCAGTTTAGGCCACCTCCAGCTCCGGAAACTGATTGCTAGTTACTAAGAAATTACTTTAAATGATGTCCTGAGAGTCTGCAAAAGGCTCTTCCTTGCCCACCAGTCAGATAAATATGGCAAAACAGTCTGGATATGGTCTTGCTAGCCAGCCAGACTAAGCTGTGAGGATACAGAAGTGTTCTCAGAAAGCCCCTGACAAGTCTATACCACATTTCTTAATGCCTACTAAAAGCAGCCTGCAGGAAAAGACGAGTTCAGCTGGCATTTTTGCAAGTGTAGGCAGCCCACTGTTCTGTGCCACTGTACTGGGAGTAGCTCTCTCCATGTGGGAGTTTGAACATGTATCAGAACCACTACACTAAATAGTATGCAAGCTATGTTTCAGAAATATAAATAAAAAGCAGTTATTGTTAGTGATAAAACCCTTCACTGCTGCATCCTCCTCTAGCATGCTTTCCAGCAGGGGTAGGCAGCACCATTCCTAGGGCCTCGCTGAAACTAAGCTCTTCCTCCATACAAAAAACCCCAAACAACCCAAACCACCAAAAGTGGTTAAACATGGTAGAAGCACTTATCAGCAATCAGCACTGCGCAGATATCCATGTATTTCTGAGGTACCAGATTTCAAAGATAAGGAGAATGTGGGTGCTAGGGGAGAGAGATACAATTGTCTTCTCCACTTTCTGGTTAAGCGACAAAGTGCAGGCACATGTGCAACCTCCCATTTAATCAGTTAATGAACTCTGCTGAAGTCCCATATCCCATGGTGGTAAATGTCCTCAAGAACTTACCTGGAAGAAGCTGGCAACTGCTGAGTGTAGCACCAACATTCACAAACTGAAATACTTTCATGTTCTAAACCCTAATTATATTTAATGAATTTGTCCCACAAAAGTAGAAGTATGGGAAAACAGAACACTTCAAAAAAAAAAAAATCCTAAAATACTCTTTTAAAAAACCCCTCTTTTTTTTCCCAGCAACAATCGGAAACATTACCATTTTCTATCAACATTATAGGTACCAGAAAAATGGGAAGAATTATTTGTAGGAATTTTTGTGAAAACTATGACCATCTTTTCTTTGCAATGTGAAGCTTCGATGAAATGTACCTTTTAAAAACTAGGAGGCCACATCGATTTAAAGGATATGTGAATTGCTTGAACTCTGCTGTCTCTTTTGAGCCATGATGATTCCCAGCTTGCAAATATCACATGCAAAAGTACAGAGGAAATCACCATGGGCAGAACTGTGTTGCTGATGCAGTATCCTTAAAATATTATATCTGATTAGATTCAGTTCCAGTTCCTCCTGCATGCCTCCATAATAGAATTTTTAAGATTAATACCTGTCAGTGTCAGGTACTGAAATGGTTATCCAAGGAGTATTGTTTAAATTAGACTGGTTGGAGAGCTGGGGCTCAGCTCTGCGAAGACCTTTGTGGGAGAGCTGTGGGAGGGACAGGCTCACAGATCCTGTTCTCCTCGTGCACCTGCCGGCCCTCATGGCAATGTGGGTGCCAGCAGAGCTCCAGCCTCACACTGACAGTAGCACAAGGCCTTTCAAAGGCAGATTGGTCTTTCCAATGCAACGGTTCCACAGCTGCCACTCAAACCAGCAGACCTGGTGCTATGCAGGAGGAAAGCCTGCTTACCCTTTCAAAAGCTTACACTCAGTGCAGAGACACACTGGCTCCCAAAGGACATCTTCACATGACATAAATATGATGTTTTCACAAAGTTCTGTGAAGCCATGCCAGATGTACAGGGCATAAATGAGAACTGGGCTCACTAACTTTCATTGGGATGTAACATCAGCCCAGGCTGCCTCTGCTGACGCCGCTCAAACTGGTAATCACCAGCAAGTCACTATCTGCAAGAAGGCTGACATCTCAATACTAAAAGGGAGAGCTGACACTAAAAATTAAGGCTGACATTGTTAGCATTTTCATCATAAGAGTGTGTCATGAGCTGTTGTTTTCTGGGTGAGGACAATGATGAGTCAAGCTTTTGTGATGCTATCACAGAATCACAGAGTAGTCAAGGTTGGAAGGGACCTCCTAGGGTGACCTTTTTCAACCCCCTTGCTCAAGCAGGGACACCTAGACAAGGACCATGTCTAACAGCTGTTGAATATCTCATTATAGATAAATCACTTTTAGTATCTCCTTATCTATTAATCCATGTAGTCTTCCAGCTGTATATTCAACACAACAACTAGCAGCAATAAGCAGGCATTATACATTTACGGGGTAATGTTCTCAGACAAAACACAATTTTTATCTTGGGAAATAAGAGAAAGATGGATACAACACAGGCTCTTAACACTGGACTATAGTACTTCTTTGGAAAGGCACCACACACAGTCTAACAAGAACTTCTATAAACAGTCTGAGCACCACCAGCAGTTCCATGTACACAAACTTCTCTTGTGTCTATCTATAATATTTCCATCACTATATTGCCCATTTTTCACATGGTCTTACAGATAGAAGCTCAAGAAAAAGTGCATCTGGCAACTTTTTCACAGGCAAAAGATGGTCAACAAGTTCTGTGCAAATCTCATGAAGAAGAACTGATGTCTAGGCCAGTCTTACACTGCTTTCTTATATGACATCCAGTCTAACTGAGACTACTGGGAAAAAAAATCTTTTTATGGCTCAAAGTGTGTTAGTTTTGTGGCATTTTTTTACCCACCAAGGTAATCAAGCTTGAGCTCTAAAAGCTAATCAGGTTCTAGATGGGATTAAAGATGATTTAGTCTTAATCATTGACTTGAATACAGGATTCAATTTCCTTGAACGCATTTGATAATCATTATAGTCTATCAACTTGGTAAAATAACCTTGTTGTGTCAATGCTAGTACTAATTGACAAACATTCCAGGGCTCAGACAGTCAAACAAGTATTTTATTCTTGATACTTGTTTCAAAACAGTATTTGCACCATCTCACAGATTTTCAGCTTCGGGTGCCATGTCTTTTCCTCCCATAGTATGCTGAAAAATGAGCTTCATTTCAGTGTTCTGCTGACATTTTTTTTTTTTTTTTAATGTTTTACATCATGAAACAGCACAAATTATTTTGAGGGACATAACATGTATATGACAGATCTTAGGTACTGTGTCAGAGGATAAATGTTATAAAATAGGCTCTTTAATTTCTTGGTACAGTAACAGCCTCTTTCTCATTAGAGTAATCTGCTAATATATCCTTTTTTTTGTTTATCCTCTGTTTTGCTTTCTTCATCCCTCCACTGTTTCTTTCATTTTAATCTCTGAGGTTTTCACTTTAGATGAACCAATTGATAAAGGAACTAGAGATCGCTATGGCAAAAGTAAAGTTCAAAGCTATTCTCAGTTTCTTTGCTGTTCTTTTTCAGATGTGTAACTTGCAGAAAAACTGTCCACAATTTTCAAGGCTTTTCCTGTTTCACCATTTGGAGATGTTGCGTCTAGCAGAGAATCTGGCTCCCAGTGCAGTTTCTGATCATCTTTTGCTCTGAACACTTTAAATTCTTCTCAAGTGACTTTTTGAAAAAATGCACTTGACAAAGTGCCTGGGTGCAAATAAATTTGTCACCAAGATAAGGAGTGAGTGAACGGCTTCTCTTACATAAGCCAATTAAAAGTGTTTTTATCATAGGTCCCTTTTTACTACCAGTGCTGTGGACACTTTTACAATGGAATTTTAATTTCTATACACTGTGAAGATGGCTATGAACAAATAGTTCAGCAATGCTCCTGCACATAACATCTTTTTGGAAATAAGATAGAGAGAAGAGCTACTCACCTTCTCCCGTCACTCAGCTGTGACAAGAAAGAAAAAGAAAACTCAGTCCAATCTTTGAAACAGACAAAACCCACTGAAAAAAAATAGTCTGTGGTCCCCTTCTTGTCTTCTTCCCAGAGAAACTGTGGCAGATGAGACCCATGTGGCAGATGAGACCCAGGGCGGTTGGAAAGATTTTTCTCAGTGCTTCAGAATTATTTAATCTACCTGCTTGTGGAAGTGAAACAGAAAACATAGTGATGGGTCCTAGTCAGATCTGCTCTTAGGCATGGAAACTGCTTCTCTCCAGTGGCTGCACAACGAACCAGGGTTTGTCAGTAGCAGTCCTAATCACTGAAGATTTTGAATGTTATAGTAGTCAGAAAGTCTAAATCAGGCACGCCAGGTATTTATCTGAGTTGAGAAATGGGAAAAAAAAGGGGAAACAGACAACCATAAATTCAGAGGGCAGATATTTTTCTATTCTAAGTCTTCAAACCTGCCTAGAATCTATGCTATGAATGTAGCACATTGGTTAGTACTTCTACTGTAGGTAATGAGGCACCTTCTGAAACCACTTGCTAAATCACACAACATCTGAATGCAGGATGAGATTATGGCACCTCGCTGTTTTAGCATTTCATGTGCAGGCAGCAAGTGCTCTTTATCTACTCACACACTGTCAAAACTGGTCATGTTTTTTTGCATCCTACAGAAGTTGTGTGATGGGAGGATGTTCCTCCCTAGAGCCCCTCCCTTACACTACAGCTATTTGGGCTTTCCAGCCTGCTGGTAGCAGCCAGACAACTATTGGTGGTACCAGCAACTGTCCTCTTGTCTTAGACCAACGTGGAAACAATTGCTCAGGGTCCTGTAAATAAAAGTTCTGTGGTATAATTTAAAAAAAAAAAAAAATCCTCTCGGTACACAATAGGCTGGCAGTAATTTTCACATTACTCCAGACAGTATCCCATTCATTACTTGACAGATCTGTTTTTAATTCAGATTTCTTCTTCTCCTTTAGCTCTCCTGTTGCAGGTAGGCAATAGAATTTAACTGTTTGTGTCCATCACCCATGGCTTTATTTGCTGCCAAACTGTTTCAGGAGGATATCTAGCAAAAAGCACACACTAGTACTCAGGGCTGTCTGTTCTACAGAGAGTACAGAAATTTTGGAGGAAAAAAAAAAGAAAGCTAAGAAGACCTGACAGTAGCTACTGTGAAGCCCACCTCATGCACAGGAAATTGTGTGTGAAATTAAAGGTCTTTAAAAATACCTCTGCCTGACTCAGCTCAGGATCACAGTGCAGCAAATAATAAGGTGACCAGAAAGGAAGCAATACAGTTCCAAGAAAAATGGCACCCTGGCCTAGTGGATTTACAAAATGTTCCCAAAGTGATTTTTAAGTAATACGAATTATGCCAGAGAATGGAATCCACTCATACCTCAATCTGAGGTTTTGTTATCTGCACAGAATCCATCGCCTGAAACATCTCTAGCAAGCCCCTGGTCCACTTGCACACATGTAACAAATGTGTTTGTTTTGCAGGGGGACAGAGAGGCAGAGAAGGAGCAAAAGCAAATTTCCAAGAGTGGCACTATTAGTGCTTTGAGCTCTAAATGGTACAAAAGCAGTTTCTCCAAGGGCTGATGGTTTGTCTGTACACGTGGAAGCTGCTAGGAAATCAAAGGCAATGTTAGGTTTCTGTCAATTAGAATGAACCACTTTCCATCTGTCATAAAATCAATGTATTCCCCCTATGCTTGCCATGTCAACTATGTTGTAATAAACTTCTAGGAGAAGCAGTTAACTGAGTATTACATGAAGATAGTGATCGTGTCTGGCTGAACTGTTCCCTTCGAATACAAATGCTAATCACAGGTTCCCGAGGTTTTTCTGGCTCCCCACAGCAACTGAGATGCAGGTGTTCTTCTCAGAAAAATTTCTGCCTAGGATATCTGCAGCATGCAGTAGTGTCTGCACAGAAACAGATGATCCTCGTGCTTGTGTCAGCAGACCTGCGTGGCTGGGCAAAATTAGTTTTCAGAACAACAATTTGGAGGTGCCATCTGCAAAGCACAAGAATGCATCATACCATGAGAGTACAAAATATATGCATCTTCATCCAAGATGCTGGCCTATCTCCCCCTGCCATATGCTCCAACTGCTAAGCTAAGTTCCCATTCCTGAGTATGTGCCAAACAGTAAAAACAACATAACCCCTTGAGTTATATCCAGTAACACAGGGCTACTGGATCTTCAACTGATCATGATTCAGCAGCTGGAAATTCAAATAAAGATGTAATATTCATGGCTGATAGTGAAAAGTGAAGAAAATTAAAAAGAAAGTAACTGAAATAGGCTTCATTTTTCATTTTTCTTTTATCTTTTTTTTTTCTGTGTTAGGCTCCTGTGTCTCACACAGGGGGAGGGAACTCACAAAGGGATTAAAGAAAAAACCATAAGCCAACATCAAGCAAGGGGTAAGTAACTGAAAGGTTGTTGAATTTAAATATGTTTCAACTCACTGTTGCTTCCTTTTTGAAAATTAAAAAAAAAGATCTTTCAGAACTTAAGAATGAAATTGATAGCAATTAACAGAAATTCAGATAATTGAGTAATCACCCCAAATTGTTATAGAATGCATTAGAAAAACAGATGTCCCATTAATTTTTTAGCCAACATAAATGGAGAATCACAACCCCTCTGCACTACGTGTAAAACATTTCACTCTATTTGGAATGACCAGGTCTGAACTCCATGTTTTCAAACCAGAAAAGATAAAAGTAAGACAAAAGTACCTACTCCAAAGACTACGGGGAAATTAATGTTGCTTCTCAGTCACACTTTATCCAAATTCAATAGTGTGGGGTTACACTTTCACTGGAATTAAGGTTTGACAAGCACAAGAAAGAACCTTGGAGCAATAATTAGATAATTAGAGAAATGCCATCCCTTTAAGTACCACTGAACTGCTCCCGCAGGGAATTCACAGGAAGACCCTAGTACAAAATGAGTGGAAATCCAGCACCAGTGCTGAGAGATACCAACCCTGGTCCTACAAACACTTACTGACATAAATAGTCTCACACAACAAAGTCCAGGCTGTGCTGGTTTTTACCTGTGCTCAACCCTGCACATAAGAAATGCATATTCGTCTTTGCTGGAAAAATCCTGCCCTGGTTACTGTCCTTAAGGATGCCTCATTTGCAAAGGAACAGAGGTTGCCTCACTTCACTAGAAAAGTGGGCAGCAGGATTCAGTGAGGGAAGGAATTTTGGTGGTTAGGACCACTGGATGACAGGAATGTCAGATCCATGGAACCGTCTTCCTCTTCACAGCAGGTACAAAGATAGCTGTGAGGGTATGGGGAGGACAAAGTAGAGAAGGAACAAATCCAGAAATCTGTTCCACGCTTTGAGCAACCTGGTCTAGTGGGAGGTGTCCCTGCCCATAGCAGGGGGGGGGTTGGACCTAGATGATCTCTAAGGTCCTTTCCAGCCCTAACCATTCAATGATTCTATGATTCTATGAAATATGGCTGCAGTTTGAGCCTTCCTGTGCCTTCCTCTGCTGTTGGCCACAGCCATTGCCACAGAGCAGCTGCAGGCCATCAGCAGTTGAGCAGGGTTCCAGCCAGCCCAGTTTATTTGCCCGGTGTCCAACACATGATTATTCTATGGCATCCTGAGCAGGAAAACAGCCTGTCCCTTGCACATCAGGGATATCCAAATATAAAACAAAACATTGTGCATGAAGCAGGACAACTTCTGTAATCACTTAGCTTTGATGAAATTGTCAGGAAGATTGTAAAGGCCCAAGCAGGGAAAATCGGAGGTGCACTTTTCAACAAAAATAAACCCACAAATGATATCACATGTTGCCAGCAGAAGGCAGTTCTATTCCTGTCATTTTCTTCGTAGTGTGTCTGGCTCTAATATGTATTTGCCATCTCAGATACTGTACCTATGAGCCTTTTTTACCATAAATCAAAAAATAAATTTCAGTTAGAATTGGCTAGCATTTAATTTTCTCTCAAAGTGTCCTAGGAGCATAAGCCACCTTGGCTTCACCGTCTTTCCCTTAGCACATCTCTGATGTCTGCATACAGGCTTGCATAATTCCCCGAGTCACACACGTTCCTAGTACCGCCTGGCAGGACTTACAGCAGCAACACAGGGTGTTGCAATGTGCACATCAGCCCCATAGTGATTATTGTAAAACAGGCAAAATAGAGGTAAAGCCACTTGCAGTAGAAAATGGTCAATGAAGAGAAAAGCAAGCAAACAGGAATCAGTTACATGCATACAAAACAAAGGATGTTATCAGAACATGTTTTATACAGATACTCTTACTTTTCTTCATCTTCTCTAGTTGTTCACTGGGCTCTAGATACTGTGCAGAAAATTTTATCTTCTTGTCTGCAAAGAGTGCTAGTTGCACATGGCTGCTTTCAGTGGCTGGGTGATACAGAGTAGATACAGAGTAGACATTTTCCTCTACCTCTTAAGAAAAAATGACATTTTTTGCATGAGGTTTTTGCATGATCATGGATGCTGTCATTCCTACCACTGCAGAAACGCATTTATACAGAACCGCTTCCTTCAGCACAAGCCTCCTCACAGTGTTCTGCCTGGCACTTCATTCCTGGACTGACATGCCTGGAGGCAACCAGAGCTTTAGCAGTGTCTTCTTCAGTGGAAGAAAGTGAGGTTTTAGAAGGAGACCATGATTTAGTGCACCACTCAAGCACCTGCTTGACTTCAAGCATGTGCTCACTCCTGTGCTTATTCAGCAACCGCTTGAGGCCAGGCCTGCATTATTGGTTGTGCTTAAATTACATGGAAGCCTGTTGGACTCAAGCACGTGTTTCAGTGCTTTGTGAAATAGGATCCACAGTGACTAGGATCTCAGAAAACATCCTGAGTATAACCAGATTCCAACAATTATATTTTACTTGGACTTATTTTGCTTGGGCACAAGACTGTAGTAAGTGGATTTGAACACAAAAATATCCAAGATGCTTCTTTGTTCTGAATTTTCTGAGAACAAGTACCCTGCATCTATGCATTTTTCCCTTGCTATAAACTTTAATAATGAGTGGTGAAGAGATACTAACCTTTAAATTTTAGGCATGAGACCATTGCTCCTAGAGATGTTCAGTAACTTTAAAAAGTCTCTAGAGGGATTGCTGCACTGTTTTGAAAAGTGGCTGACCACTTCACTGTATCCAGCTATATGGCTTTCACAAGAGGGACCTGCCCCCAGGTTCCTCACCACCACATGCACAGCATTAAAAGTCATTAAGAGATCTAGAAAGAAGAAATTAATCTAAAGGCCAATTTCCTTTCCAGCACATTCAGATGGGCCAAGGGTTGAATGCATTTGGCTTTGTTGCACTATGGAATTTCTGAGGAAGTAATCACTGCTAGTGAGAAGCTCAGCCAGAAGGCTTGGTTTCCAGCCTACTACTAAGATGCCTTGAAAGAGCTTACCATTTTGTGTGCTTTTTACTTGTTTTGAAAACAACCTAGTTTACTTATCTTACAAAATAGCTACATGAGAGTGTTCATGTTACTGTAGGAACTATTTAGACAGATAAACGACTTTCCTCCGAAGAACATATATAAAAAAAACCTCATACAAAAGCAAATAATGGTAGTTTATGTACAAATCTCATACATCCATGAGCATTTCCCAGGACACATTTGCATAGGGCAGATTGACTGGTCTGACTTTAAGCTGGCACCTTCAGTATGCACACAGGGCAGACCCATGGCTGGGAAGATCAGTTCTTGCAAGGACACTATTGAAGATGCCTACTTGACCAGACAAAAATTACAGTACATGGAGCTAAAGTCTTTCTTCCCCTCATCTTTGTGATTTTAAATCTGTCTGAAGAGATGGGTGGATGAAGAAGGAGAGCCCAAGGGTCCGCCCTGCCCCAGGCAGACAGCAGGGGGTCTGCAGGTTTTCCTCTGGGTTTTGTTTCAGATTGGTGTTTGTTCTGAAGCAGAGGTTGTATCAGAACATGTTTCCCCCCAGGCACTTTTCACAGACATACACAGGAACACAGACACCCAGCCCCACACTCTACCCTTCACAAAATGGTGCAACCACAGGACTCAATTATGATGTGCAAGAGGTCAATTATGCGCTATTTATTCCAGGCTATTATGTGCTGTAACGAAGCATCTTTCTTCTCTCCCACACCCACTCTTACTAACACAATTGGAAAGTGAATATTTCCTGTGGAAGGGATGCTGGTGATGGTGCATTTAACTGTGATTCCTGCACTGTCACAGCATATACATGAGTGAGGAGGCTCCTTTAAAGTCCTCTAAGTCTTCAGTTCTCTATGATTTTTAGAAACCACAGGAAATTAATGCTATGCAATATATTCTTTTGGCCCATGAAGTAATTCACCATAACACATTTGTAATTAAGAGATCAATTCACACTTTTGTCTTGTGAAAAAAAAATATGCTGTGGCAATGAGGTAAAAAAATCCGAAACAAAAAAAACCCCAAATCAGATCTTAGACATGCATCCATTTCCCCAAGATTATTCCCAGTAAAGCTTCATAGTTCCTGGCTCAATTTCTGTATTTCCAGACTGTCTCTTTTTTTTTCCTCAAACACACAAGCATCCCAGTTTTCCCTGGCATCTCTGAAATTATCGCTACATATCCCCTCCTTCCCCCATCCTCCCCCTTGTCTTTCTACTGGGTCCTCTTCTCTTTTTTCTTCCTTCCTTCTCTTGTTCTGCCTCCAGGACCTCATAGTTACTACTTCATGCCCAATCACTCCTATTCAGTCCTGTCTCCCTTTCTCTCTCTCCACTGGTAAGGAAAACTTACCAGAATGCATATTCTCCAAGCACTCTCTTCATTTAAATGTGAAGAAGAGTCATCTGAGCCTCTCCGCTAGTGGAGAATTGTTCATTTGTCAACTGAAGAAGTTTCTTATCTTTATGTACTTTTGAATAACTTGCAATTTTATTGTCTTATGTTTTAGTTGTAAAAATAAGCATTTTGCAGTAAACCAAAAGCGAAATAATATTATTCTGTCTGATACAAGTCACAACCGAATGTTTGTCTGCTTAAATCTCCGAGCTACACTTTTGACCATAAATTGCCTTCTAGTAACTAGTTTATCAAAGGAAACAGAAAGTTACACTTCCCAAAACGTGCAGAAAGACTGCCTTCGAACTCTGCACCGCTTAACTTTCAGACACGCTTTCCTCAGTGCTGCACACCAACTACCTCCCGCCCCACTTACATGCATATTCAATGGACCATATGCTTGATCTCAAATATCTCTGGGCATTATGGATCCTATTCATCAAGAAGTGGCTTGTACACTCATGAGCAAGGGAGAAGAAAAAAAAAAAAAATGAGACCTTTTCAAAGAGCATTCAAGAGTTTTCTGAGAAAGAAATCCCTGCACACAGTGACCTGTACGTACCAGGCCACGGTCCACTTTAAACTAAACCCACAGGTTTCTGCCGAAAACACACACACGGGTAGTAAGAAATTCTCATTATTTCGCCAGAAAGGAGGCCTGTATAGAGACCTCGTGAGGGATTTAAGCTGGTGCTTATTGACAAACACAAACCTATTTATTCCTTGGAATACAAAGTGGTTTGTGGGGTGACAAGGCAGTCCCATCACCAACCCCCAGTACATGACAAAAGCAGAGGCAGCTCCAAAGCCGTCACACCAACTGCCTCAGGATCTGCCACGCAGCCAGATGCCGTGTTGGGAATTTTTCCCTGACACCGTAGCATATGGGCTTTGCATTGTCATATGAAGAGCACGAGTTGCACAGAAACAATCTGGAGAGAGTAGGAAACGGATGACACATCAGCCTGGTGTTTATGTTTGCTGTTTGGTTATTAGGTGATGCTTAAATGCATCTTTGGCCTTAAGGTGAAGAAAAATCTTGACCCAAAGGAAGCCCTGATGTAACTGTATTATTTGCAATACATTTAGTGTGGGGATTAATTTATCAACTTGTTTGCTTGGGTTTTGTTTTTTCAAAAATAATTTTTTGCCCTGCATGTTGTCAGAGAAACGCAGGAACAATTCAGAATTATATTTAAATAGAGACTATGTCACCGTAATCACACTTGTTTCACAAAGCTGTGGTACTCTGTTCACTGCCTTGTCAAACCCTGCCAAACCAGTCTCTGCAGCCCTATCACCTACTGCAACCAGTCCCAGCAAAAGCTAAGAGGATTCCACATGTGAGTTACTTAGGTGTCTGATCCATCCCTTGCTTCTTCATTAAGAATAGTCTGACATTGCACCACTGCTCAGTTTTTTCCAGAGCATGAAGAAAGCACTATACAAGCAGTAGACAAACAGCAGGGGCTGGAACTGCCAGTGGGAGAAGGTCATGAGGCTGGAGGTCCAAAGGAAGAGGGGACCATGTGCCAAGGAAGCATGTACCAAGGGAAAAACATCAGAGAGCACAGGAACATATGCACAGCAGGAAGAAAATAGAGAAGATCAGGAATGTAAATAGCACTGCAGAATGCTTGGTACTTTTTTTTTAAAAAAGAAAAAAAAAAAAAGAAAAAAGAGAGCTAAATCTCAGGAGAAGGACAGAAATTTCCTGAGTAAAAAGCAGTGATGGGGCACACCAGTGCTGAAGGGAATCCCTGAAGGTACCACATATGGGAGTTTCAACAGCAGTGATGTGCCATATTGGCTTTCTTTCATTCTTTTCAAGAGAGCTTGGTCTGATGGTTGTCACAACCCCCGATGTGACAACTTCCTTCTTCCATTCTCCTTGCAGACCATCCACCCACACATGGGCACACCTGCCTTCTGCACCCACACAGCCTCAGTACATGCCTCAGCACATGAGCCACATGTTAGCCACCCATGAGGCAGAAAACACGCTGCTCCTGCCATTGCAACTGCTCTGCAAACTCGGGGCTTGGAGAATCATGATCACCATGTGTGTATTGCCCCAGCTTGCTTAACCGGCAAGTGGGATTCTCCCATCCAGCTGTTCTTGACCAAGCCAGCACTATGCAAAAGGAAGGATGGAGGAAAGTTGTGTTATTGCACCAACTACTCCTGACACCATTTGCATGAAATGTATCACACTCTGAATGCAGTGTGTTCTTCTAAAGCAGGTCAAGAAAGTAGTGCTCCTTCCTGTCCTGCTGCCCCCACATACCTTCACTATTTGCATCTCACATTTGTTTTTTTCACTGCAAGCAAGCTTCCTCTCAGTGGTATTGGTGAGCCTTGAAGAAGAAATAAGGAAAGAAAAAGAAAAATAAGTGAAAAGAAGGAATTATGTTTTTCATCTTGCACAGCTTGAACTACAGCATTTGTACTTATGAATTCTGAATGAGTGCTTGACCTTTTCATTGTTTCTTCATTTATTCTTCTTCCCGTTCCACTTCCCGCTCTGTGCTACTGCGTCTACATAGCTAGCTGCCCTTCATCATGTTTCTTCTTGCTTTGTTGAATTCTGACTTTGCAATCAGATGTTTGTGCAAAAGCTTTTACTGCCAGCAGGACTCTGACACAGATTTGAGTGCATGCATGTCCTTGTCTTCAGTAGGGTCCTTGACTTTATTTTAAAAAAGAAAAAGCCCTAATATAATAACACATTTTAATTAAACCATGCACGGCTCCCTTGGCAAGCACAAGGGAAAATCCGACCCTATCTCCACAGCAGTGCTACATAAAAGCAAAGAGCATCTTTTCATACCTGTGGCTTTAATGGCAAGAGTCATGAGACACATACAGTATCATCTAAAAACTGCACTGCTTATACTTTCACTCTGTGAGTGGCTCCTTGTTATGGGGCTTACAATGGATTAGTTCCATCTTAAAAAGGAGATAGAAAGATAACTCCTTGAACACTCTGAATCAGGTACTATGAGCTTGTTGTGATAAGGACCTGGTATTAGTTGATTGGCATCAAACATCATGGATTTATTTATAGCATATCAAGCGTGACGACAACATGGATGTAGGTTGTCAAAGAAAGTCGGTTCTCAAAGAGACAGCTAAATATTTAAAGGCCACATTTTCAGATGTGCTTGAAACTCCAGCCTTCTCCCAAAATCACCATCTCTGTTGGCTTTAGTCTAGGATATCTCACCTTTCAAAAAGTGCATCATGCTACTTTCATAGCTTAATTTCTCAGAGAGCCTCAGGGAGTGGGAGCCACCCCTGAGGACTTTTCACAGTGTCCCTTTCCCTGTAAAACTATAAATGGTACTTAAGATGCTTGTACTTCCAGCTTCGGGTGCGAGTTCAAGCTGCAAGCCCGCCTGTGGGTTTAGACCAGGTCTAGAGCAGCCAGAGGTGGGAGCAGCCAGAGGCAGAGCCTTCGGGTTTTTTTTTTGCATGAACTGCAAGCGCCCATCCTACTGAGCCAAAGAGGTGCAGTTACAGGAAAGACTCATAGTTAATTGGCAATCTGGGTCACTCCCCCTTCTCTCTTCTTTTACTTCTAGATCAAGTTGTTGCCATCCAGTTCAGCAATTCAGACCTAATTCAGCCCACACAGACAGAGGCTGCTTTCCTGGCTCCCTCTGAACACCTGCCTGGAGGTGCGTTACAGAAGCTGTACAAAACTCAGATGAAAAAATGTTTTAGCTGAGAATGATTTTGTTCATTCTATAATTTTCTGAGCAGTGTGGAGAAAGAGATGGTAATTTTTCAGCTCTAAAAGCTGATTTTTACTTTATTACCTGGGCATTGCATTATAACTTTTGCTCATGGGAATAACTTTATTCAAAAATTTCAGAAAGAAAGAACATGGGTTCCTCACCTAAAACGAAGCATCCCCTGGAAGGGTCCTTATGATTTTCGTCATGTTAACTTAATGTTTTATGACAGTTTGGAAACAAGGTAATATGTGAAGCTGTCATTCCAATATGTATTTCCAACACTCTCAGAAATGGGAAAAAGAAATACAACTGGTTGATCAGAAACCAGAAGGACTATGCTTACAAAGAGCTAACACAATTCACTCTGCAAGATAACTCTAACTCGTTGTTAAGATAGCTCTATTGATTGCTGTCGACTTACAAGAGGAGTGAATGTGTTCCACTAAATTAGAAGCAGTCAGAAGATTACCAGCTAAAAATACATGTTTTCATAGTATCATCTGAAACCTTTTTTAAAAACCTCTGCTTTAATACCTTTTTTTTTTTTTTTTCAAACATACACTTACAAATTAAAACAGAAGTTTTGTATTCGGCAGTCTAGGTCCTTGTTGTTCCGCACCTCAGTTTCACAGTTTGGTTTTGCCCAACTCGTAGCAAATGGCATCTCTGTACTGAACAACTCGTGCTGAAGGAGAAGCAGCTGCTCACTGACACTGCTCTCTACAGCGCACAAATCTTGCACTTTTGCAGAAAGAGAACAAATAGTTGCAGAAAATACACATGGAGTTTGATGCTCAAGGGGTATAGGATTAGGTCCAGTGTATTGACTAGGGAAACAGCCTGCGGGCCTTAGGCCAGCGAGGCTGCTTGCCAGTGACTTCATTAGGGCTTTTGCCTATGAAAGGGCTGCCTGTTTGGATCCTGGAAACTTGCATCAATACGTCATTTTATGTGACTAAAGTAAGCAGAAAGTGTCCAAAGCGCTGGCCAGTTACGGACCTCAATCTCCCTCCATTTGCAGGCCATGTCAGTTTTAGGAAATCAGGTTTAGATTTGATCCAAGGCTCTTTTCAATAGGACTTTCATCACTGACTTCAGCTGACACAGTATCTGATGTGAAGGTCCCCGTTCTCTCTTATATCTTCTCACAAAAGACATGGGCAGCTGATCTGCTTCACAGACTTTGTCCAAGAATCCCAGAAAGCCAAAAATCTTTGCAAATTTTAGGCATCGCTTTGCCTCCTCATGATAACCCTCCCTGATCTCACCTCATGGCAGTGGGGCACCCATGAAGCTTTGATGCCAGGGACTCCCAGTGCTCCGCTGCAGGGAGGAAGGAAGGAATAGGGTGTCGTAGCAGATGCAAAAACTGTGCATGTCTTACAGTATAAATTTATATACTTACACTGCAAAATCTTATGAGACATGGTTCCAGTGGTTCAAGAGCAGAAGACAGGGAGAATGCAGCAAACAATTTCCATCTTGGGTTTCAATGCTCTCTGATAACCATTAGGGCAGTAGGAGGAGGACAGACTAGTTTGGTGAACTTAATAGAATTGCTTCTGGAATTAAAATTTTTTGTCAAAGAGCAGATAAAGAAAGCAAAAAACCCAAGGATCAATACCCAAGCATTCTGAATTAGCACTGCACACAGATACCTACAGCATCCTCACTCATGTAGGACAAAACCAGGAAATGCAAGAATGTTGAATTCTTTGCTATATACTAAAAAAAAAAAAAAAAAAAATCTAGCAAGCATTTCACGGGTCTATGGCAAATTATCAACCCTCTGTTTTTTTCAGACCATACTTTTTTCTTTCCTATTTTTTTTCAGAAATTCACTGAGAACATGCATTTTAGTTGCCTCGGCTAACAGCATAAAAATGTTTTTTAAAGGACAAATTGAAAGTGGTTACCCTACTAACAAAAATAAAATGCAGAATTACTTCTGAAGACTTCATCTACAGCTCACATCACAGTAGGTCTAATGATTTCTGTGAATTCATTAAGTATTTCTGTCATTATAAACATGCTGTAAGTGCCACAAACCTATATTTATTACTCTGCTGAATCAATGTTGATTTGATCAGCTTACCTTTGACATCAGCATTTCACAAATTTCTTAGTCATTTCCCCATGATGACCTCACAAACACTCTCTAAAGCAGCACTAAGCCATTTGAATGTTTCCCATCCTTTCCATTGTCCAGCCCTGCTCCTCAAGTCTCACTCTTTTTCCTTTCCCAGTCCTTCCTTTCCTCCCCACTCCTTTTTCTTCTGACCCCATGTGCTAAAATTCTGAATCAGCTGCATTTATCAGCTTACCTCTTAAAATACATATCCTCGTAGCGAAGGGAAAGGACAAATGAAAAGCACAAAGTCTGGTTTTAGCAGATGGGTCCTAATTGTACAAACTTTAGCCGGGGTTATTTCTCTCTCCCCCTCCCCACCCTTATTTTTTTTTCCTCCCCCCTCCCTCCCAGTTCCTGGGTTGCGCTCCCTTCAATCTTGTCAGCTGTAAAATGGGTCTCTTTTTAACCTATAATGGATCAGTGAGATTAAAGGTGAAGTCATGAATTAGTAGCAGTGACAGCCCAGCACGATGGCCCCGGCAGCAGGGGGTCTCCCTTTGTGCTCATCCACTCTGACCCCCCGTGCCACTCTCCGCCTGTGGGAACCGGACAAGAAGAATGTCGGGGTGGGGCCGGGGGCCGCCAGCCCCAGCCCCTCGGCCCAGCCAGCGCCCCCAACACATTCTTTCTCTCGAAATATTCTGACATCACCCCGTCATATCTCCTTGCTGGCTCCTTCGTTAACTCCTTTATGCCTTGCCGGCAACGGACAATGGGTCCTGCTGCAGGGTGGACGAGGAGGAGGAGGAGGAGGAGAAGAGGGGGGCATCTTTCCCAAGACAATTTTTTCGGAGGCTATGGACCTAAGGCAAGCATGGTTTTAAGACAGGGAGATGGATGAATTTTCTAGGAGTTGGGCTGTGTGGCTTGAGGTGCTACTGACAATGGCAAAAAAAGCAAAGTGCATCCAACGATGCACAAGGATTTGGGTTTTTAAGCCTGACTTTCTAAAACAAAGACAAAGACCATCTCTACCACAAACACAGCTTGTTCAACGTTTACACTTTTCCTCAGGAAGTATGTCAAAACTGCTCATTAAAACCATGGCAAATGTGTGATGCATTTCCAGTCTCCTCCATGAAAGACTGTGGTAAGGCAACATCAGAGAGAAACGCAAACAACAGGAGCTTCCTCTTGAGAATTTGTCTTCCAGGAGATACCTGAGAGCAGAGGGAAAGCAACAGAGCCATGACTTTCTGCAAATATGAGACAGGCTGGTCTTCCTGTTCATGTTCTCTGGGACATATTCTGTCCTTGCTGAAAGCTTAATGTAGTGTTGGCTTCATCCTGTCTTCTACAACAAGCAGCGAGACTTTTCATGTTCCTTCCCAATTAATACACTAATTAATTAATAATAACAGGATTACGCATTCTGGCCAGTTCACCTTGTTGGTGAAGAAAGTTTCACCCTTCTGAGAATACTTTCCTGACACTTTTAAAGCAACACCATTGCATCTACCATCAGAGCTATGCCAGCTTGTGTCACTTCCCTGGGGGTGATAAGACACGGACATGACCTCACCAGAAAGGACACCCCAGAAAACTTAGAGAGAATCTTCGCTAGAAAAATGTAAGAGGATCACTAGAAACAATTTCACTGGGTAAGGAGATATTTCATTCCTGTGACACTGAAAAGTCTGGTGAGAATACACTATCTCTGTGTCTTGAAGTTCTCTGCAGGAGGGTCCTCCACACGCTCTGGCAGTCAGGTGGGATTTAGGCCCCTGAAACAGCACAAAGGCATTTTAAGATGCCTAAATTCAAAACTGGAATTCCTGCTTAGAGGCTGCCTAGCTCTGGGGAAACATGAGTGTTTGCAGCGTTCTCCCATTTTGCTCTAAAAGATGCCAGGCCACTTGCTTTTCTGCCCCAAGTGTAGTAGCTTGGCAAATGGCTCCTCTTTTAACTTACTTTGCAGATAGACCTGGGGTTCACATGAAGGAAGTCTTGATCTAGTCTTAGAGCTGAGGGTAAAGGAAAGTCTTTGTTACAGCCAGCGTCGTTTTCTCATATGGCCCCATTTTGTCTTTTCTGTGGCTCACCAGCCAAAGACCCCACTAAGGATGTCAGGATACCTCCCGTAAAACTAACTTGGAGAAATTAATGAATGGCCTAGATGAACACAGGAAATGGACAGGGTAGACACCATGAGCCTCTTGATCTCTTGAGCAACACGTGCTCACGCAACCTGGATCTGACTGGAAAGCTCACTCCAGCCTGACATCACCCTGTTTAGCCCCAGCTTGCTCCAGCCTGTGCCATGGCACAAGTGAGCACATACTGATTGCCTGGGGAAAGCAACAGCTGAGAGAGCTTCAGGAGAAGCAGCTCTGTCTCAGGCCATGAGCAGCAGCAGACATCGGCTAGAAGCAGTCGTTGAGATGTGCAGATGGCACCATCCGAAACAAGTTTCTGATCTGACAGCATTTCCACACCAGTTCATGGCAGCTGTGTTGTATCCAGTAATGCCTTCTGCAGGTCTGCGGAATGTTTTTCCCACAACAGGCACCATCCCTCTGTGGCATCTACAAGGCTGCAATCCATAACGCTACATTTTGAAGACAAAAAGGGAAGTGCATTGGAATTGTACCTGGCCAGTGAGAGAAGACTGCAGGGTGCACATTGCAAAGTGTCACTCAGCAACGGGGCATGTGAGGAGTACACCAAGGCACAGCGAGTCCTGGATCAGATGGGATCACAAGCTGCCCCTGAAATCCCCTTCCATGTAATGCCCTCACAGCCCATGCCATTTTGGGAGGAGAGTTCAGACTGCATGCAGCAAAGGGCTTCACAGGCTGAGCAAGTTGCCTGTCTGGTGTGTAAGATGTTATTTTACACAAGGGGTAGACCGAGACCCCTGCAAAATACAGCATCCGTATCTGCCTGGTATCTATGATGCTCTTCTATTTCCTTAGGAAATGGGGGATTTAGGTGCAATCTTTCCTCTATCTGAGAGAAATCAAAGCTGAATGATGTCTTGGGGATCCTCTGACTTCACCACAGCCAGCAACATTTAATGGGTCTCCCCCTTTGGAGCTGGAGGAGGCTCCCTTCAGGACTGGGCAAGGTTGAGGCAGAAGTGGAAGTCTTTATCCAGGAGTCATGGCAGGCTCAAGGGGTAAATCACCTCCCAGAAAGACAGAGGCGTCAGATATCTGTGGATTTGCCCTGGACAGTATTTTCCTGTGCCCCAGTGTCCCTAGAGTTCTGTTCATTCCTCCACAATCCAGACCCAGGATCCAAGTAGACCTGGGGACAACTTGGGTCTCCCTGGTGGCTCATTAGCAGCTAAACAGGGGACTCAGAGGTAAGCAATCCTGTCCCAAGCTGCAGTAATCTCAGCTCCATTTCTACGTGAAACCAGAAAGGGTTTCAGCCTCCCTAATTACTGGTGTCAAACCTGCAGGAGTGCATGGGCTGGGGCTGGCACAGCGGCTTGGTTGCCTGTTGTGTCTCCTGCTTCCAGCCCTCTCTTGCAGCCCTGACTCCTCAGAGAGCTGCTGGTGGAGCTCTTTGCCTGCGCCAGCACAGCAGGCAAGGCACATCTCCTCTTCACTGTTCCCAGAGACCCCATCTCTCTGGAGACCATGACTACGAGCATGCCAAGGAGACCATCTTGCTTCTTTGCTTGGACCTGAGCAGTTTATGGCAGCTAGTGAGTGTGAGGACAGAGAGCTTTTGCTGAGCACTGCCTGGAAACAAGAGCATGTTCCCCCTCATGTCATCTCTGCTTCTGGCCGTGAAACCCAGCAGCAGCTCCCACACTTGCATAAGGCTCCCCAAGCTCCCTCGACGACTATCACTGTTGTCTGTCCTCTCCTGCCAGTGTGGGGGTGAGATGTGCTGCAGGCTGGGAAGCAGGTGGTAGGGCTGGTGCTCCTCCATCTCCCCTGCAGGCTATCACTTTCTTCAGTTGCAAAAGGAGAAGTTACGCATGTGCACGTACATGTGCATGTATGCATTAGCAGATTCTGTGACATTGCTTCTCTTTCTCTGTGCAGACGGCATAAGGATAGGGGAGGGCATAATTTAGTCCTTCCCCTATGTACTGGCATGGGAGGGAAGGAGGTGTTACCTGTGCTGGACACGGGGCTGACATAGACTATGTTAATCTGTTTTCGCCATACCCTCTTCCCTGGAGAAAGAGGAAAGGTAAAATCAGTCCTGAACCACTACGTGGTGTATCCTGCCTTAAACGGAGACTATGACAAAGCCGCGGTTTAACAGCAGTGCTTTAATGAGTCACTCAAGTAGGTCCTTTCTGGAGGAAGGATGGGATTAAAGGTAATTTAAAATTATCAATGCTTCTCCAGTATTTCACTACCAGTCCAGTCCTTGATATTCAAGAAGAATCTAGCTCTGAAAAAAACTACTTGCCAAAAACATTGCAAGCCAGATTTTTAATTATTTTGTGGATTCCCATTTCTCATACTGCTCACACAGAAAACAACACAATGAAGTGTTTAATATCCCTTTACTAGCCACTGAGAAAATGATGGAGATACATTGAAACATCAAGCTTTCTGATGACGGCAACTTCTCTCAAATACTATTAAAGACAACCAAAAATGTCTCCATTAGAAATACAAAAACATTTTGTGACCAATCCTCTCCCAGGAAGGTTTATTATAGTTCTAAAGTTAATTCCAGTCCATTTTTTCAGATATCTACCGAAGTGTATTGTGAGAAAAGTATAAAGAATTTTTATTTCCATTAGATTTTTTTTTTAATCACCTAAAAAACATTCTTATGGAAATGAGAAAGACAAAAAGATTCCCCAGAGACTGAGAAACTTCACTGATTTGCATCATTAACACTGAAAAGAACTTGCCTGGAAATGGCCCCTTCACGTTTTCTTTTATTTACATTTCCAGACAAAAATAAAATTAATTTCAACAAGAAGGTTTTTTCTAAATTCATATCCCATTTTGATTAGTTTAGCTATTAAAACATGAATATAGCTTGCTGTGCTTTGATGGACTGATTTACTCTTTCTATACTGGATTGTTTTTTGTTTTTGTTTTTTACCCCAGTTGTAAAGGGGTTTGCAACATGGGTTTGCAACTCTCAGTGATCATTGATTGTATTAGCATTCATAATTAACACCAGTAATTGTTAAGACACTTTTTGAACAATTACCATTTGTGGCACAGAATGAGAGAAAAGTGACATTCATTTAACTAAACTCTGCAGTTTTTGTTTAACAAGCCTGTCCATGCATAGGCAAAAATGAAAAAAACAGAGAACACCAAATATATGTTTAAATGCAGATGAATCTCTATGAAAAAGTAGTTCTTTCAAGGCTCAAATAAAAATTTTAAAGAGTTTACGTTCTTTGTGTCTTCTAAAGAGTTTTAGATAACAAACTTTCAGTGTCATCACTAATAGCAGTTCATGCCAAGGATTACTTTCTTAAAACTGCTACTCAAGCCTTGTGATTTGCAGTACACTTCTTATTACAGGATACATTATGCAGAAACCCTCTGCTATGTGATGGGACATGGCAACCCTGCTGTGAGAATGCCTATCAGCGCTTCTTTTAAGGCCCTTTCTCAATTGTCAGCAAAGTATTTTTTAAGGTTAAAAGGTGTAAAATTATTCTGAAATGCTTTTCTGACCTGTCGCCTATCACTGCAAAAAGCTATAGTTCATTTTTTTTCTAAAATTGTATTTTTTAAATGCGATAATATTATAAGAATAAAGCCAGTAAGAGAAATATAGTTTTCTATGCTTTTCATGATATTTTTTATAATTTTTTTCAGTACTGATACACATAAAGATTGTGGGTCCCTTTTTATTTCTGATTTTCTTCATTATGATTCTTCTTTTCCTGTGAGTCAGTTACAATGTGCAATTAACGAGAAACTAGCAATTTAAAAAAAAATCTTTTCATTTATATTTTTGTGGATTGTTCAAATGAATTCCTGAATCATATTCTCTAATGTAAAAGTCAAATGCAGTAGGGTCATGAAGCATAATCTCATTATACTGGTATATAAAGCTTACAGGATCTGTCATTCTTCAAGTGCTACCTGTACTTTGATTGAAACAACAGTGAATATCAGCATTAACTAGAAGAAGGCTTCTATTCTTCAGACTGGTGGCTGGCTTTTATGGTTTTGCAAGCTGCTTAACTCTAGATTTCCCAGGCTACATGCACGATTCAAGGTCAATGATCCTATAGTTTTCAATCCTATGCACAAGAGGTTACCATCTCCTATTGTCTGTAGCTTAGGATTTCCAACGGCAGCTGTTTATATGCTAGTAAAATGCTGGAAGGTGTCTGAAACCACTTCATGCTAAGTTTCATGGGCTGTTCTGTGACAGAATCTTATCAACCTGCACCGGAGAACTCAGCCTTGTAGTAAAGAAGGGTCAGACATGAACGGCCTGATTATCCCATCTGATGTGTGATGTATGCACATGACAATGTCAGTTGCAGCTGAAGCCAAGAAGAGAAGTACGAATAGGTGGCGGAGAGGAAAACAGATGCTGTGCCAGCTTTATGCATTGAGTTTCCTGGCCTGTACCAGAACACCAAAGTGATTATTCCCAAGACTATGGCGTGGCAATAAGAAGTGACAAAAGCAGTAAGAAGGCATCACCATGTTGCACTCAGGTACCTATGAGGATTTGTATCAGCCCTCCCTAGCATGGACTCACCTACTTTTCCTGCCACCCCAGTGATCAGTCAGGTCCTCCAGCGGGGTTTTGTTCCTGTGCCCTGCAGGCTGTCAGGGATAAGAAGCAGAGCTCTCCACAGCCAGGTGTGCAAGCTGAGCAACTGCAGTGTACTCTGCTGGCATGAGCAAAAGGGAGGAGATCGCACTCATTTTTATTTTTTATTTTATCACATTCTTTATTAACTAACCATGTCTCATAAGGATGAAATCTCATCTTAACCTGCTTACTATTACCTTCGTGCCCAAACAGGAGAGGGTTGTCATTCGTGTGCACATAGATGATTGAAACACGTGTTTTTGGCACAGCCAAGTGCAGGTTGGGAGGACTGCACTGCTCCCCAGCCAGCACCCCCCAGGAGCGTGTCCTTCAAGAGGCATGGTCTGGCCCAGCACCCCTCAGAGCGTGGGAGGGCATGTACACACTGTGTGCTCCTGCAGGCACACTGGCCCTGTGCCCTTCCACCCTGCACAGCTTCACCCAGATCCTGGGTGGCAGGAGCATGTGTCCAGCCTGGGATATGAGGATGGAAAGTGAGTATTCACAGTGCAGCACAAGCCAGGGGAGCACATATGGCATGCTCCAAGGATGATGAGCATGCAGCCAGCAGTGGCTCTTCAGCACGCAGGGAGGCTTGCAGCCTCCAGCACGCACAGTCTTAACCCCACTCCTACGGATGGCTGTTTCTGGTAAAGCAAGATGGAGTGATTCTTTCAGAAACAGGTCAGCAAATTTCTAAAACTATTACCAAGGATTTTAACCTCTGTATTTAGAAGTTGCTAAAAAATACAAAGTGCAAGCAAGGCCACTGTTGCCTAAACAAATCTCAGAAATTTTAATAATGGACGATTCTAGATGAGATTGTTACTGATACCATAGGATGACCTTTTAGGTTGGACTCTAAAAAATAGAGTCACTGTGTTTTGAAATACTTATATAGAAAGTATAAGAAAATAAAGCTATCAAACTGAACAGTTTTTCTTTATACCCTGTCAGTCTTTCTGAAACTGTTCTGAATGTACCACAACAGCCTTCTCTTATTCATCTCCTTAAAACCCCACTTCTTCCATTGAGGCTTCAAGGAGCTTGTGAAGTTAAACCTGCATTCGACTATTTGTACACACCATATCCTTGGAGAAGGCCATTTCATGTTCATCCTGTGCATTTTTAGGAACATCCAGAATCCCATGTACATCCCAGATATGAAGAAATCAGTTTACTGCTTACTTATTAATCCCAAGTCTTAGCCCTGCAAAAATTTGTTCATGAGTTTAACTGTGTGTGAGTAGTCACTTGCTTACACTTGAGTGTTCATTTAATTGTGTATATAAGGTGTGTGCATAGCTCTTATCCTAGCTTAGCTCCAACATATAGAGGTTCAAAAGTCACTTAAAAATTGTAATAGCCAACATGATGCTAGCCAGTTCTCTGGGACTAGATTAAGAGACTTCTTAAAATCACTTGAAACTTGCCAGACTGTCTTCCCATGAGTCTCAGTTAGGATAGGATTAATCTGTTTTAGCATTTAGAAGTCAGATGCCTAGATTTAAAACTAGGGTTCCCTTACCATCTTAGAAGAAAATGCATCTCCAGAGGCACTTCATCTCACCCTAAGGTAGGCATCTAAGACTGTGATAAACACAGTCCTGGTCCATCCCTGGTGAGAAGAAACAATTCCCAGAGCTGCAAGATTTGGGAAAGAGCTAGGATCTGGGAAACACAAAAAAAAAAGTTCCACGTTCAGTTTCTCCTGTATCCAAACAAAAGTGAGAAATAAAAGGTTATTGACTTGACATAATTTAACACTGTTTCATACCCGTTTCCATGTAACCAGATATTGAAATTACCACAAGAGAGACAGATAGGAAATAAGAAACCAAGAAGGAGCAATCCTCAGGACAGTGAGGACAGTAGATTATTTCAGAGACACTAATCAAACATCGACAAAAGATGGTCCCTATGTAAAACAGGGACAATCTTGAAAACTCTTGTTGCAAAGCACCCACTGAAGCCAATGGGTGGTTTTTGCAGGAAGTCTGGATCATAGGTATCTGTGAGAAGCAGTAGTCCACGCTGTGGAAAGATTAGGAGGATTTGTGTTCACCCATAAGACCCAGAACATGACTATGGCCTTAATCCCAAATAAACAGAAATCCTGCTGCTAATTGCAATGCCAGAGGATACGGCTGCTTAATTATTATCAGTTAATACCAAGGCTGTATTTTGGCCCCTATGTCAGGATTGTGACCTAGTCACATAAGAGATAGTTCACAGTCCTACAAACCAGCAGCAAGGCTGTTCTTCAAGGGTACAGCTGCAGCCCATAAACAAGTTGTGTCAGCTTCTCTCGTGGATGGCCATGAGTTCCTGCCAGGGAGCATGGCCTTCCTGATCCAGTATCTGCTAAGGATGCTAGGGGAATTTTGCAGATTGGGCAGGATCCTTTGCTTGCACAGCTTTCCCTGTTTGCTGTGTCCAGTCTAATTGGGGTATTGGGTACTTGAGTTCAGTCTTGCCTTGGGGTTGCAATGAAGAGAGAGAGAGGCTCTAGCTCCAGGTATCATTTTACAAACCAGGGCTTCAGTAGGGAAGAAGTGACACACCTCTAAGTGTTAGCAGGGGCAGGAAGGTGTGAGGAAAAGAAAGAAAGTCAGTCACATTCATTAGCAATGTGTCCAAGACACAGCTATTGTTTTTTTAATTTAGAGGTGCAAATTAAATAAAAGGTTAAATGATGTAAGCAATGAATAATTCAGTTTTAATATCCAACAATGGATTTAAATGGAGTTAAAAAATAGTGGAAATACTACAACAATATCCAGGCTTCTTTAATATTCAGATTTCATAATCTAAAATATAACATTTTTCACATACTAAAATACATTGATTTCAACGCAGCATTTCTCATTAATACACACTTAGTACAACTACGTTGTTTTCAGTTCTTGCACAAGACAGTAGATTTTTCTAAGCACTGTACAATATGAAATAAATACCCCACTTTTCTGTGCCTTTTCTTCCTTTTGTTCCTCTGGTTTTTCTTTTTCAAGGATTTTCATACTTTTCAAAAGAACCCCATATTGCTGTAAATCTAATCCTTTTTTTTGCATACCGCACTAGAGAGTCATTAAACCAAAAAAAGCAGCAACTTTGTTGTCATTGTTCCAAAAAACTTGTATTAAAGCAGAGGGCAAAGGGAAACAAATGTTTTAGCTTGCTTTTAAAACCTCAGTACGTTTCCATATACATACATATGCATGTAAAACATATAGATATACATATAAAATACAAAGAAATCAGACGAGGTAACAGCACCCCCTTCTGAGAGTCAGCACTAAATCTTATACCCTCACTTTAAAGCAAATCAGGACACTTTTCATAAGGGTGCTACAGCTTTTCAAGACGCGGGTCCTACTTCACCTTTTGTCCTACTGGGCTAGAGAGATGCACATATTATTTACTTGACATTTATCTGCTCCACCCTGTGTCACTGCAAGAACTGCTTGATTACAAGTCAGCAATTATAATTTGGAGCTAGGAAGTCCATAAATAATTATTTTCTTCAGCTCACCTGTTCAGTTATTCAATGTATAAAATAGACCTTGAGCTGGTTGTTTCGTATGCGAGAGAGAGTTGGCTTCAGCTTTTGCGGTCAGGCGAGGGGTGGAGGAAGGGGTGAAGGGCTGGAACACCACTCCATTCTTCAGTGACTCAGTTTTCCTGGGGGTGGAACTGCACCTCTTTTGAAATGGCCATAGCCTCTTCCCTGTCCCCTCTGCCTCCCCTAGCCTGTGATTAGGGCAGGGAAGGAACAAGAGCCCGTCTCCCTCTTACAGCAGCAAGGGCTCAAGAAGTAGTATCTGCAGCACCTAATGGGATTATACCCAGAGCCACTCCAGTATCACAAGGGCTATGGTAAGGCTCTTTATGAGCCTCCCTTACCATGTACCCACACCCACAAACATTCACTCACTTCCTCCTTTTGCCTGGCAAAAATGTTGACTTACCTACCAAAAGAAGTGTGTTTTCCAGGCTCTAAGGGAAGAACCAGACTAAGACAATTTCCTGCCTCTTCCGTCCTTTCCCAAGAGCAAACTTCCCTTCATGCAATTTAATCTCAATGAGAATGAGAAGATGCTTCCCCAACTTGCTCAACTTAGCATGGGCTCGGTTACACAGCACAGTACAGACAGAGCTCTTGCAACTCAGCCAAGAGCGGTCCTCTGAACGGCTCTGTTCCACCAGACAAGGCTTTAGGGGCACTGAACCATCTGAGCAGCCCACAGCTCAACGGTTCAAAGCCAAAATAAATCATACCCAATAACAGTAATCATGCCATGAAACCCTCAGAGAGTAATTGAGAAATATAGCCAGGGTCAAGAGTCAAAAGGAGAATATAACAATGCTTCTCAAATTCCTGCATCTCACTGAAAACTGATTGGTCATATTTTTCAGCACACATTCTGGATAAAGAGTAGTTTGCATAGATGTTGTGGCAAAAAAAACTTCTGTAGAGTCTGCAAAAAAGCAGCTAAAGAAAAAGCAGAATGGTATTTACTCTTTTCTGAGCTGCAAAAGAAAGAAAATTGTTTGATGAAAGGTGCTACACTCTAATGAAATAGTGAAGGAACTCTGCAACTTAAAGCACAGAAATCCACATGACACTGGGCTATGTATAATTTACCATGACAAATCAGTGCTCTAGCAGAAAGAGTCACAGCATGTGAAGAAAAAAATTAGCACAAGCTGAAGATAAGATAGACATGATTTTCTACTTGCAGTGCCAGAAAGGGAAAAAAAAGAGTAAAAATGAATCCAAACAAACAGAAACAAAATCCAGTAATACTGAAAGGGAAAGAAGTTCTGCCAGGACATATATAAAGGAATGCCCTACGGAAATACAACGTGGGAATACCATAGCATCATGAGGAAAATATTGTATCTGAAAAAATTATTAAACTCCACAAAAAATCCATGTGATAATGCTGAATATGAGGGAAGAGGTCACAAAACAGTTTTTTGAAGCCCAAAATCTATAGCAAGCAGGTAGGTATGAATGAAGTTACTGATACAAGAACTTATGAAGTAATTACAGTGCATAAAAGTGGCAATAGCTGAAGCTCAGGTTGCAATGGTACTTTGTGTTGGCTCAACACTCTTACGTGTAGGGCTTTTGCATGTGACTAAGAGTGACTGAGAGAGGGTGCAAAAATCAAACTGATTTGGGGGAATGAGTTCAAACTTGGGATGAGCCTACACACTTGGGATCTTTCCACACATGTAGATCACTATATTCATAAATTTAGACAGAAAATAAAATACAGGAACACGAATGGACAAGCATATATATTTTTTTATAGGGGTCTTTAAAAATAGTCGCTGGTAAACAGGATTTCTACTACAAGTAATAATCATATCTTTAGTAGTCCTTTGTTAATTTAGAAAATCTCAGTCTCATAAAATATGAGCTATATCTCCAGAAACTCCTCTAAAATTTCATATGAATGGGATACAAACAATAAGTGACTGAAAGCCCAACACAAAACTGTCACCTTTGTGGGTGACCATGGTGGCACAGTGAAGCCAGCCTCATAGCAAATGCAGTCTCAGTGACTGCAAAGTGCTGGTGAAAACAAGCTATGCAAAGCATTATCTTGTTCGAGCCTGGAGAGCCACAGCCAAATGCAAAGAAGGTTACAGCAGCTTAACAAGCCACCGTGCCCCAGCTGAGACACAGCAACTGTCACAGCACCCCAAAGTAAGGTGAAATGCTCTGGCCTTGAGCAGGACAGGGGATGTTTGCTGCAGGCTGATGTTCTCAACTGAGACCCTAAGCTGAAGTGTTTTGGAGGACGTCCAAGGAACTGATACAGGAGATCAAACCCTTAGCACTGTATTGTGTGTGCTGCCAGGTGGACAAGAGATGCAGTACAATTACATAATTTCAAAAGTGTCTTGCTGGACAGACACAAGGGAAATCAAGTTCCCTCTGACCAGAAGGAAAGCAAGCCTACATCTGCCGTGTGATGCTTTCCTGAATCAAGGTGTGCCAGGGCTTGGGGCTCCCTCCTTACCCTGCTGATATGCTGTCACACCAAGGTGAAGTGGCTCGGCTGGATCCAGCACCTCTTGATAATCAGTGAACATAAGTGTGGCATTGAATTGAGGCACAGCATTGCCTCTTCCACTGCTGGCAGGGCTCTTGCTCGCTCCAGCCCCTCTGCTCAGCACGACAGCACATCAACGGGCCACGCTGAGAAGAGAAACAACGTGAGGCACAAAGGAGCAATGCTAACAGAAGCAGAGGGATATGGCAAAGGAGGGCTGAAAGCCTGTGAGCAAAGAGGAGAAGGAAGGAAAAATTAGGTTGATGAGCATCTGAAAAAAAACTTTAATGGGAGGAGAGGGTGGAAGTAGTATATTTCTCTGCTTGCACTTTTCCCTTTACACAGGCAAAAGCAAGAAGCAGAAATGCTGGTTTTAATACCATTCATGATGAAATTCATAAAGGAAATGGAAAAGAGATTCAAAGGCAGAGCTCTGAGAGCTCCCACTCCTGGGCTGCTAGGCCAATAATTTTCAAGCTGTGGTCCATTGTGACTTGCACTGCCAGGCTGTGTTTACACTGTGACTTAGTTCCAGCAGTACCACTGGATAAGGCTTTTCAGCAGATCAGCATCAAATCCTATTTTCAAAGATTTAAAACAAAAACAACAACAACAACAACAACAGCCTCATTAAAAAAAATTGCTCTGAACAAAACCTTGGCATGATATTGTACATCCTGGACAATTCTTCCATCAACTTTTAAACCAGCATATTTGAGCATTATAAGCTGTCCATTTTGTGTGGATTTTGTAGGCATTGTGAAATGTATATCGTTTCAAAGTTTATGGGTTGTTTTCTGGGTAAGAAAGTACTTTATGTGTAGGAACATAAAGGAGGCCCATACAATGTAAACAATGGCATTCAAGTTGGATAGGAAGCAAATTTAAAATTACCAAAGCTTTCCAATATTCAGACTCCACCTTCTTCATGTGTTTTGAAAGAAGCACAGCTGGGGCACTGAAGGATGTACTCGTGAACCTCAATACTAGGCACACAGAGCCTGATACTGGAAAAGGTAGACTCTGCTTCTGGGCCACTGTGTTGATGACACCTGCTTATGTCTCCATAAATTTCTCTTGTTTATATGAATAGAAAAGCATATTTTAAAGTCTAGACGGAACAGAAATCCCTGGTCACCCTGAACATGAAAAGTGTGGTGCAAACTCTGGGACAACCCAAGAAAAAATTTTTTCTCCAATGACTAAACATGAAGCGGGATTAATTGGTTTACACTGCAGTTTTACAGGTAAAACGGCTAATGTCCTTTCCCGTGTCTCATGTTCTGTCCCATAGCCAGTTTCCCTTCTTTCATTCTGTCAAGCTCAATTCTTTTGTCTTATCCTTTCTAATTAACCTTGTGTCTTTCTCTCTTTACTCCCTCTTGCTCCTCTCATCCCATTGATCTCTTCCCCATGCTGGCTGGGATGTCAGCCTTGATTTGACCTCCTATCACAGTCACTGCTTTTCTCTGTAGAAGGTCTCAAAGTGAGCTGACTCACAAGGTTTATATTTACTTCTCTTTCAAAACCCCTCTCAAGCCCCTCTCTGACATGGCAGTTACAAGAAATGAACCAGTGTTTAATGGTAGGGATAAAGGCCACTTGATAAACTGAAAATAGACAAATAAAAGCGAGTAGTAGAAAGTACATTGCTCGTTTCTATCTTCCACATCCACCATTTACAACTCACTTCTCAGAGCAGAACTTGAAGAATAAATGCAGTATTTCATCCAGTCTCACAGTACCCTGGCAAAGGCAATACAGCAAATACAGAAATAAAGATCACTTAAATCACCCAACAGCCCAGAGGCTACTGATGTGCATATAGTCGTGCTATGCAATACTGAAAGGCTTTTTATGACCAAGCATAGTTGAGGAGTAAATTACTCACCTCTTCTGAAAGGCTAGCAGCACAGTATCCCAGAACACCAACTCACACCAGAGAGAGGAGCACCCAGCAAAGAAGAGACATCATTTCTTCTGACCCTGATGTGTGCCTTGAGAACATCAGACCCCACAAGTCACATCAGAAAGCTAAAGAAGCCTGACTTCAAGCAAACTGCTACAGCCACTTACCAAAAGCCTCTAGAATTAAGAACTGCAACACAAAGACATCAACAGCAATCGATTTCCTATATCTGTGATGTACAGCTACATTCAGTTAACTTGGATGCGTGCTGGGGTCGCAGAGCATGTGCAAGCAGCGTGGTACTGAAATATTCTGCGAGAACGTTTTAACTGAGAGAGAGAGCATCAGCAAAAGACAAGGTGTGAATAGTTTTGCCCCATTACTGTTTCTTTTGCCTTCCCTGCTCCAGATGTCTTTGTCTTTTCTACAGTCTCTCCTAAATGAAGAAGCAAAGCATGTGTGTGAGGGAGTGCATATGCAAGAACCCTTTGAAAAATCTTAAACCAATATTTGTCCTTCCCTATTCCCAATACCAGGAATGCGACTTGAGTAGGCACACAAGCTCTGTTTTCTCCTGGCTGGGGCAGTCACACTTCTGAGCCTGCATTTCTTGCCTGAAGCAGCAGTCACTTTGTTATCAATCCAGCCAGCATCCTTTTGTTGATCAGTGAAGTTTTGGCACTGCAGATGTGATAAGAATAAAAACATTTAAGCAATCACTTAATCTAACAAATATGTTAAATATAACAAGACAATGAGATCGAATGCCCACTGCTTTCACTTACACAAGACATAAATCTCAGAGAAAATTGCACAGATGCAATCAGAGTTGAACACGAGAAGTGTTTGGCACATTTGAGCTCTGCTACCCTGAAGATAAGACTTGAAAAAAGGACAGACTGCCTATCAATACCTTCACAGAGCACACCCTTTTGAGCTCTATAAATACATTACATCCTCACTACAATACTTTTTTTTTCCAGGGCTGTCTTCAAACATACATGTCCTCATTTCTAACTCAAGATATTTTTTTAAGGTTCCTTCTGATAACTTTCCCCAGCTTTGAGTTATTAGTGAGCTACTTAATTGTAGCTAACATTTACCAACATTAGTCAAAAGTCTCTGCCAATATACAAAGTTATTTACAAAATAAGTACATTTAATAAAATATTTATAATAAGGTGGTTGTCAGCTGTTTGCAGGTGCCCCGGCAGTCAAGTCTTATTAATGCAAGGTGGGAAGCAATGTCCTGGAGGAGTCTGCTCTGACATTTGCAATTAAAGTAAATCTGTTCCACACTGTAATGGCTGAGTGTTGTCTCCAAATAGAACATGACGACTCTTTAGGTGATAGCTGAATTCTCCAGGCAATTTGTTTAATTAGAAATTCTCCTAAATTTTAAAGGGAATTTTAAGAATAACTTTTTGAGAATATACCTTATTTTTCACCTCACATTTTTATGTTCCTCTCATGACAAACCATTTTTCAACTTTTAGCATCAAGCAAATATGTTCTTCTCTCATGCAATACAAGAGTAAGATATTTTCTTAAAGAAGTTAATTCAAGTTGACTTTTTAATGTACCTTAGGTAAAACATATTCACTCCCCTGTGGGCCTTCCTATTCAGAATTAAAGTTGCCCTGATTTGAAACACTTTTCAACCAACACTGCAGGAAATAAATTAAACTAAAAACTAAACTCCTTTTAATTTTGAATGAGAATGGACACATAGAGTTTTAATGTGATTTAGCTAATCCACTTCAATTTCATACCTCTATTAATTCAAATGATCTCTTCTGAGTGCACAACTGTTATTATCAGTTCAGAGTTAAATGGGCAGACCAGTAGCCTTAAGACAAGGTGGGCTTGAGCTTCTCTTACAGCTCCAGAAACAGCCCATCTGATGTTTCCATAGCACATGTCCCTCTTGTTAGAAGCCAAAGATCTTTTAATATCTGGATTGTCACAACCACAGGATGCCAGGAGCCAGTAAGGAGAAGCACTGGCAATTGTCTGTGTTCTGGTTCAACCCACTCAGCTAGCAGCAAACACCACACAGACCCTTGCTCACCCTCCCCCCCTCCTGGGGATGGGGGAGAGAAATAAAGGGGTAAAAAGGGACTTGTGAGTCAAGATAAGAATAATTTAATAACTAAACTA
>NW_010147635.1:0-23547 GCF_000699245.1 Pterocles gutturalis | reverse complement strand
CTTTCTCAGGGGGAGACCCCCAGGCCGAGGCGCAGAGCGGAGCTTCCAGCTGGTGGTGCAGGAGCTGGAGGTGCGGTGGAAGTAGTGGCTTAAGGACCCCGCGCCTGCACTGAAGCTATTAAAAAGAGGCTTGAATCGATGGGAGTGCGGGCCTGTCGCTGTTCCCTGTGGCCAAGGCGCCCGGCGCAGCGCTGGCAGCTGCGGATCCGCGGGTACTGGCCTTAGCTGCTCAGGTCACTGAGAGCAGAGAACAGGACATCCCCCTGCTACTTCTGAAGTTGAAGGGTAATTAGCACCATTTTGAAAATAAAAGGATGAGATATAGTGAAATATGGATAGTCCTTCTTCCTTCTGCCTCCTTAAATACAGGTCTTTCTGAATATTTCTGGTAGGGTTGGGAACTCTAAGGTTGATGATAATGTAGCTTTTCCTGACAGTGGTATTCAGTGGCATTTGGCTTGGCAACAATAAAGAGGAGGAGCTGGGGAGCAAATGGAGAGGAAGTCCTTTCTCTCTCTCAGCTGTCACCGTGTTTGTAAGATCTGTGCTGATGTGGGCGAGGATCTTACACTTGTTCAAATAATTTCTCCCAGTGCTTTTGGGTAGAGAGCCGGAGGAGTCGTCAGTATTCAATTTTTAAGTCTTAACATAGAAACGCAATCTCGAGCTCCTACGTGACTCCCCCTGTCTTTCCTTTTGCCACATAGCCACAGCTTACAGAAACGGTGGAGACAAGTTAGGTCCTGTTCTAAATTGGGATGTAATTATAAGGAAGCTATATGTTTCACAGTGGTTGTGGTTTTATCTGGCCTAGGAAATTCATACAAATGGGTTATATCCCCAGTAATGTATGTTTTAATACTAAGTGTGGAATGAGAAAATGGAAACCTAAGTTTAACTATTCTTCCCAATTGTCATATAATCTAACAAATAGGTTGTAGTTGTAAGAGTGAAAAATGCCGACAAAATATTTTATGCTGTTTTTAGCACTTTTAGAATTACCTTAATCCTGGCTCTGTGTACACATATACCTTTTACGTTTTGGAAAAAGAAAAAAAAATCCATCATGTACATCAGAATCTTATGCTTCTCCTTGTCTCTCTCCTGCTTTCTTCCCACAGGAATTTTAAACAGTGCTTCCTTGAGATGTGAAGAATCGAAAAAAATTAAGCAAGATATATACAGTTATCTTACTCAGCACTGCATGCTGGTCCTTAGACAAGACCACTCTCAACTGCATGGAGGCTGGGCTACTGCTGCCCAGATAGCAGAGATACTAAGGTGAAAAAAAATTGCTAAGAATTTTTCTTCTTGTTTTTTATCTGGGCTTTCATCTTGCTCTTCTTGTTTTCAAGCTGTAATACATTGGCTCCCATCCAGAACAAGGCCTGTTGTTCAGGAAAGGCCAGGGTTAAAGTGCAGGGAGCAGCCAAGAGCAGAGGGGTCAGGCATAGCCTAATTGGTCCTGTTTAATTAATTCAAATTGTGTTTCATTGAGGTGGGTAAACTGTTTGGTGGGAACAGTTTTTGTATTGGTTTTACCTTTTTTTGTGAACAGTACTCATCAGTGTCACAATTCTTCCCCAGTACTTGCTAATTTTGAGTTGGAGTTATTTTTAAAAGTTTGTTTACTTAGATTTCCTCTTGCAAAAACCTTCATCCTGATTGACTCGCAGCTTGGCTTGACTCTATTTAAATATCTATTTAATATGCCTATTTTAAATATCTATTTTAAACATAATAGAGGACACAGTTCATACAGATTAGCTTGATGTAGTGGTATTGTGAGAATGGCATAATTAAGTTTAATTCATAGCTAGTAAATAAGAAAACTTTAAACTCAAATCCCCAGTGATCCAATCTCAATTTTCAATGTCAGGAAAAATAATAACTTTTAAATTTTCCCCAGGTTGTCCTTGATTTTGGCTTAACTAGGGAACAAAATTCTAAGGCATGAAGCAATTAGGCAGCCATCCCTTATTTATGCCATATCTGCAGTATGAATTTTTAATGCCAGGAATTTCACTAAGAGATGTCAGATTTATCACCAGAGTTATGCGATACTTAAATCATCCCCTATAAGCTATTTCAGTTTGCAGAGAAAACTGGAATTTATTTTAGCTATACAAATGTCCATTGTAACTACGTGAATCTCAGCTTCATGCCTAGAATTTACTTTCCAAGGGCTTTGGTAACAAAGCTTTACATGTGTGCATTCACAAAAAGCTAACAAAGCCTAGATGTCAGAAAGCAAAATTCATAAAAAGTTGTGAAGACTCTCTTGTCGCACTGGCATCAGTGCGGAGTACAGAATTGAAAAACCTCCCAATTGTAAAACATGTAGCTTCTTGTAAAAAGTCTTCCAGAAATGACTGACATGCTTGCAGTGAGTAAAATAAGAAAACTGAGATCTGAACAACTGATTTCTAGCCCACATGTATTCCTCAGTTAGAGGAAAGTTGTAGACAGACTCACTGAAGACTTTGTGGTAAGTAGTATTTTTTTAGACATGTTTTCACTGACTTATCCGCACCCCCTTCATCACATTTGCTCTCTCAGGTTTTTGTCTACCTTTCTATTTTGCCTTTTTTTTTCCTTTACGACCATCAGAGCCCTTTCCTAGCATGTGGAATGAGCCTGAATGGATCCTGTGAAGCTAGAGAAGGAAGTGCCTTAGAGTTGTAAACTGAAACATGCAGTCTCCAGCCTGCCAGTGATCCCTCTTCCTTTTGAGGCAGCTACCTTGGAGCCAGTCACAGCAGTTAACTGTTGTTCAGTGTTGAATTGTCCCATGCCAATGAAGCATTTCTTCTCCAATGACGTGACATTCATTCAAAGCTGTTCAAACGGGGCCCTCGACTATTCAAGTTGTTTTTTTTTTCTTTCCATTTCAGTCATTGTTGTGTGGGACTAGAGGTGAAAGAAGATCCTGAGGAATTTTACAAGAAATTTCTTCCTTCAGCTATAGATAACCGGCTGTTTTTGGGAAGACGCTTGCAATCACAGTTTGTCCAAGCAATCAAGGTATTTAAATTTCGTCGTTAAAAGAGCAGAGAATCTCTGTAAACTTTCCAAGGTTATGTATTGTGTAAGTAGGATATTATTCTAGGGACACTGTATGATGAAAATATATTTTCCGGAAATTACAGTAGTTTTTCTTATGCCTTGGAGCTTTGCAACTGAAAGCTGTCATTACGGAGCATTCGGGCCATTACATGTGCAAAGCTAGTTTGTTTGAGTAGGTTTGTTTAGAGAGTTTGGCTACTACTTTTCACAAGTTTTAAAGGTGGGGGGGAAAGGAATGCAATTATAAGTAGGATAGAAGAATTAGTGCAGTTGTATAGAAAAAAAAAGCACCTTACAAAAGGCAGCATCCCAGTCACGGTAGTGTCTTTTAAACTTTGCATATAATTAGTTCAGTCTTTGTAAGGTCTCTGTTCCCACTGCTTGATTCAGCTTTACGAAAAAAGTTTAGGAAGCCTTAAGACTGTAAATCAGATTTGTTGAAGGTTGTTTTGCCATACAATTTCTGCCACAAAATTGGCGAAAAATTTTAAAAATGCTCACTGCTTGTGAACCTGCACGTTGGGAACCCGAAAAGCAGACTTTGTGAATTTGTAGATTTGAACACTTTCTCACATTTCTCTCCCTCTTTGCAGAGAAGGGTTTTGCCCAGCTAGGTTCCCTCATGCTTTTGAAGCATTCTGAGTTCCAGAATCAGAAGAAAAAAAAAAACAAACAAACTATAAACAAAACCCACAAATAATTGAAATAACCAACCTCATGGATTCTGATAGTTTCTTTTAATATCCCCGTTTCCCCCTTTGTATCTCATTTCTTGGCTCACTGGCTTCTTGCACTTAGTCAAAATTTTCCTATGGAGTATTGTGCTGGGCACCACAAACACAATTCTCAGAAAGTATCAGTAATGTATTTTCTGTTTAGAAGTGCATTTAGTGCTTCAGAAGAAAGCTTCCTGAATGACATTCCAGGAGACTCAAGTCTTATCCACAATATGTAATTTCCCCCCCACTTTCTTATTATGTCTCAGCCTCCCATGCTACTTGAGTCATGCTTGTGGGCAAAGATTTCTTTTGAATGCAAATGCAGTCTGCATTATAATTAGTACTTTGGCTTTTAAACCTTGTGGTCTCAGAAGTGACTGGGCACCCAGACTCTGTGCTTGCTCAGTGGAACTTTGGAAATTCCACTCTACCAGTGGAGATTAGTAGTTTATTCTGCCCTCGTTTGCTTTTTGCACAAGTCTTTGAAGTCAAGGGAAGCACTGAAATAGCTTTCAGAAACTGAAGTATTGACAAAACATAGAACAGATAATATTACAGCTTAATTTATAACTGATTTTGCATCTCTCATTGTCAGTAAGAACCAAATACAAAGTTAAACCATAACTGACAACTGGGACTAACAGCACAGATCTAGGAATAAGACTTTCCTGAGTTTTATTTGTGGAGGCTCAGTTAACGTGGGAGATATCAGGCCAAGTGCTTTATAACAACATTTGTCAGTGATGTAGTACTATCAAAAGCCCCTTTGCTGTCCACACACCAAGATTTTAGATTTCCAGTGGCCTGTGGCTCACACCTGGAATACAGACTTTAGACTGTGCGTGTGTATGTGCATTCACATATTAAAACCGGGATTCTTCCTGGTCATTTTTGCCAGTCCAGGGTTATGACAGGCAAGCACATAACATAGTCTGTTTGGCAAACTGATCAAACTTCAACTTAATAGTGGCTTGGTGTTTGCTCCCAGACCTCCAACTAGGAGGTGCTTCTGAAGCCTCCCCATGCCAGTTTTTAGGAACCTTTCCCATTTTAACTATGTCCTTGGCCACTTTGTACCCTTTTTTTCCTGTGCTTTAGGCTTAAGTAATATATTTCCCACTTTGTGGATTAAGTCTATGATACATTTGTACTGAGCTGTTATTTGTCTCCTTAGCCCTCCTATGCTATCAAATATTTTTTAAAGAGTAAACAAGACTTCTCTCTCCCTGTTATGATTTTTTTCAAGAGTGGGTGCTTTTATACTAAGTTTAGATTTTCTTGATTTATCTCTGACCTTGAAGGACTCGCAAGTTATTTTTTTGACTGGTTCCTGCAGTTTCACCGACATCATCCATGAATTTGGTGGAGTTTTGGTCTCCAAATCCCTGAAGCATACAGACCTTCCCACTACATCAGCCTGAAGCCCTCAGTCAAGATACCTACACATGCTTTTACTGACTTTTCTTTTGTTTAGGATGAAGACAAGACCTTTTATGCTGATTCCAAACAGTAACTGATGCCATCTGCTGGCTGTTCCGTGGGCATATTCAATTAGCAGCGTGTGGTAAGGGAAAAGTAAACCCATAAAACACCTAAAAATTTATTTATGGCAACTACAGTTATCAAGAATCACTCTTAAGCTAATCTCCATCTATTTTTCTAAATTGGAGTAGATGTTAAATCAATCTCTTAAAGTGGTCCATTCAGCAGAAACAGCAAATATCTAAAATGGAAAGATCCACTAAAGGGAAATACCAAAGAGTTCCCTGTATAGTCTTTCAGAGACAAACATTAAAAATGTTTTCCTGTGATTTCCCTTTGTAATTCTGTACCTTAAAAAAAATCAGATTTCTTTTTTTTCTGATGAGATCTTTTTACCTGTGCATGATTAACAAATGCAGAAATTTGACCAGAGCACATTGGCAGTCCTGAAAAGTGGATAGACTTCAGAACAGATTTCTGAAGTTGTTGCCATGCCAGGAAATTTTAAAAATACCTAATAAACTTCACTATACACTTCTGACTAGAATAAGCTTTGGATTAGACCAGTGTTAATCACACTATTTTAAAAAGCAGGTTTTTTTTTCCTAATATAGAACAAAAACCTAAGGATCATAAGATGTATAGCTGAAAACACACACAGCCAGAAAGTGTACTAAATATATAGACAGTAATACAGTGTAATAAAAAAGATGGTGCTTTGATGACATCAGTGGATTTCCATTAAATAAACCTGGTGTAACAGACTGTCAAGGTTGAAGTCCTTATCTTCTCCAGATATTGTTGCCCCAGTGATAATTCCTCTGTTGTAATAAGAAGCTGGTACTAGTGTAACATAAAAGGTTTTAAAGCTTTTATTGCATTGCAACACCAGTGCCTGAGGGATAGCCAAAGGCACAAAAACAGGGCTTGGCATGTTTTTTGGGTGTTGAAGTAGTTTACTTATTCCAGTAAGTTTCAGTGTAAAAATTATAAAAGAGGGAGTTTGTTCCAGAAACAGTGTCTGGTTTTACTTGCTTTGGCTTATGTTCCATAATGAAGTTTATTTGTTTTATGGTATTTAAGTCTGGTTCTGATTGCGTGATTTCTTGTTTGCTTGCTTTTGGGGTTTTTTGCAGTACTGCAGAATGATCACTTCCTGCAGTTGTTAATAGCAGATGATGTCGAAATAGGAATTATAATGATGTCTGTTTTACACAACATTTTGACGGTCAATAGGTTAGTTGTTTTCATATCACTGATTTTTCTGAGTTTTAATTTAAAACTCAGTTCATTACTACTGAGTAAAATTGAACTTTTTCATATACAAGAATTGTTGTGGGCTGTATTTTTTCCCAGTCTTTTTTGTAGAAATAGGAAAACCAGCTGTTGTCTTTTATCTTATTGTTAAATTGCGGGAATGGGAATCAGTTGATTGAAACAGTAGTACTGCCTGGATCAGATTGCGGGTCCGGCTAGCTGGGTACATTGGCTTGCTGCATGCCTGACATGTCTAAAAATAAGTCACTGTTAAAAGGTTCATAGTTTGTAATTAACACTTCCATTCTGTCCCCCCCTGCCTTTTTTGTTTTTCTTCTTTTTTAAAGTTCTGTTTTGCTTCAGGTGGATGAAGAGACCCTCCACTCTGTTTTGGATGAACTTGTTTATAAGCTTTCATCTACCACTAATCCTGTCATAGGAAATACTGCTACAAAACTGCTGTTGTCGGTGGCAAAATTTTACAAGCAGCTTGTGAAGTTACTCAGAGCTCGCTACAAAGGTTTGTAAATATGCATGGGGCCAGTCACTCAGTCTCCTCTTACATTCACTGTAAAAGCACAAAGACGTTTTTTTCCCATCTCGGTTCAGTAACTGTCCAATACAGATGGAAACTGCAGTGCTGTGGTGTTTTATTTTTTCTCTTCTCTTCTGTTAATTTTGAGTGTAGTTTACGGTGCCATGTCTCTTTCTGTTTCTTAGATTGTTTTTCTTCTGTCACTTCCAACCTGATGAGCTTTACTTCTTTCTATGTGATGCTGTGCATATTTTTTTCTGTGCAGGTTAGATATTGAGAGATCCTAGTAGCAGGGTGCCTGTATTGTCACGTAAGAGCCGTGTGTCAGACAGCTGCCAGTGTACTGAGGCTTGCTTATCCAAAAGTATGGAAGTTTTACTTAAAGCCAACTTCCGACCCTGGCTGTTACATGTTTGCTTGTCTGATAGGTGCTGTTCTGTTACTGAGGAGCTGACTGTCTTTTGATATCCAAATGACTGGATTGAACTCTTTCCAGGAATTCGTGAAATGAGTTTATTGTTTTGTGTTAATGCCTTTAGATGAGGAGGCTGAGTATGCATATAATTTGCTCTCTGTTATGTATTATTTAATGAAGTGTCTCATTTATTGTCTCTGGAGGTCCAGGAAACCCCTTTGTCCTCTATGATGCCCATGGAAACTAAGAAAGAGGCTTTGATGTTTGCCAAGTCTTTTATATTCTGGATGTTATTGATGGTCAAAACTACTTGTGAGCAGCCTCAGTCCTTGGGGACAAGGACAGTAAGAAGTGCGTATACTAGACAAAAAGGTCCAGTTCCCTTTTTTTTTTTTATGCTTGTGCTGGCTACTTACTGGGCAGTACCAGCCAGATATATTTCTGGACCAAAGAGGCTTTGATGTTTGCCAAGTCTTTTATATTCTGGATGTTATTGATGGTCAAAACTACTTGTGAGCAGCCTCAGTCCTTGGGGACAAGGACAGTAAGAAGTGCGTATACTAGACAAAAAGGTCCAGTTCCCTTTTTTTTTTTTATGCTTGTGCTGGCTACTTACTGGGCAGTACCAGCCAGATATATTTCTGGACCAGATGGGCAGTTTTGCCACCCTTTTCCCTAACGGACTTTACAGAACTGAGAGAGGAGGGCTTCCTTTTGGTATGAAATCAAGTATAACATGCCTAAGGCTGGTACCACACAGCAGATTCTTGTGAAGCTGCTGTGATGGTGACCATCCCAGCTATAGAATGCTGGCTTGTGTGAAGAGGTGGAAGTCTTCATGAAAGATTTGTACTTTATTTTGATCTAGAATCACAGTATGCCACAGTCATTTAGGGACTCTTCATCTCTCTACTGTGCATGTTTCCTGTTTCCACTATGAAAAAAAAAACTATTTTCCTCTATTTTTTTTAAAGTTAGAGTCGATACATTAGTTTTCACTCGGGCTTTAGAATCCCTTAAGTAGTTTGAGGAGCAGAAGCAACAAAGAAAGCTTTACAGTGTTTCCACCATCTGGCCATCTCATTGAAGTAACTCGGCTTCACAGTGGCTCAGAGCCGTTGGCAGTATGAGGTACTTCAGTGTAAGCTTGCTGTCAGTAAAGGCAACCTGCCGGAGGTGAGGACATCACCTGAACCTCACAGCTCCAAGACTAGCACAGTCTTTACAGCAGGTTTCCAGGAGAGTCTGGTCTTTGTCTGCATGGGTTGACACATCTGAGAGGCACCCCTGAGGTACTCCCTCTCAGGAGCTGAAAGGTGCATATGGCTGTGCAGTCTGTACAGAAACTGGCAAATGGTTGCATCAGACCCGCAGGACTTCTGTGAGGGAACTGCCTTGTGTAGCCAGGCTACGTGCTTTTGCAGAGCTCAGGCCGCCTTAGGGCACCCGCTGACTCCATTTGGAGTCTCACCTGGCTCTCTTCTGGTGTTTAACCGTCATTGTCTTTCCAAAATGGTGCATGTGTGATAGAACAGAGATGCCTTTTCTGTTTGCATGAAGGATTTTGTGCTCCATATCCAGATCCTGTAAGTACATATGGGTGCTGGAGTTGCCCAGTGTATGAATACGCTTATGGACAGTGATTGGAAGATAGAAAAGTTCCTTGAATCTGCAGTTCTTCAGGAGGCTATCCAAACATGTGTGTACTTCCTGCCCTCTTTCCTTTTCCCTCCAACTCTCTGATCAACTCTCAAGCTCTAGGATTTGTCAGATCCAAAGCTAAAAAGCATGTGTTACTGTCTACTTGTGTCCTGTGCAGAGCACGGGGAGTGTGTGTGTGTTGTAGGGGGAGCACAAGTGTGCCTTTGAGCTGCTGCGAACCTAAAAAGCTATTTTGTCTTAAGGATTGGATGGACATGTACTCACAGTTAGACTGTGCTATACAGATAAAACATCAAAGGACTCTGGTTATAAATAAATAAATTTTATTATGAAAAATGTGAAAGCAGTGCTAATAAAACCTAGCACTTGCATGGTGCTTTACATCCTTTTAGTACCTTACAATGACTTACTGATAAGACACTGAAAGTATATTGATAGTTTAAGTGCCGGTTATGTAGGTAGACACAATAGATAGTGACTTGGACATACAAAATTACAGCCACTGTATAATACTTCTCTATGATGGCTGGAGCACCAGATATTCATTGATAATATTCTGCATTGAAACTCAAAGATGACTGATTATGTTCAGCTCTAGTGTTCCTTTGCACGTAGAATAAATTTGATTTTCTTGCGTTGAAAATTGTTAGTTTGAAATCCTGACAAGAAAAATTCATCTTAGTGGTGTCACATGCTGCTTCTCTCTCTTAGGATTAAAAGGGCTTTTAAGTAAAGAGTGGACCGGTAAAGGATTTGACAGCGATCTCAGTCAACTCTTGGACCTGCTATACCTGGAACAATCTAACGGAAAAGGAGAAATGCAGGTGCTGGACTTTAATAAGACTTTTGTATGTGAAATCCTAATTACATGTGGTTTATACATTTATGTAATGGATTTACTCTGTCACTTTGCTGATGTTTTTCAAAGCCTTTGTTATTTTTTCACTGTATTAATGGATTTTTAAATTTCCTATTTATTAATTTTTGAAGACATGAAGAAATTGTCCAGTGATTAAGGTGTGGGACTGTGACTTGAGAGATTGACTTTCTGTTTTAGATTCACCATAGATTTGTATACAACTGTAGGAGAAAAAAAATTTGGTTTTCTAACTATAAAACAAAAGTAACTGTGTCTGCTTTTCTCACATCAGTGTTACAAATCTAGATCTCTGAATTCTAGGCAGCATTCATATAGAATTAAGTCATGTAGAGAAAATGTTCAATAAGAGCACCTTCTGGGCTGTGTTCCCAATAAAAGAGACGATGTGTGTTTTACGAACTTCATAACAAAATTTTACAGGCAGGTTTCTCGGAGACAATACTTTAAAGGAAATCAGAGTTATGTTTGTAGACACCTGCTTACATCTTCATCAGAGCAGGGTGTGTTGTGGTTGTGTTCTGGTTTTTTTTTTTCTTAAATCCATTTAAGAATAGAATTTTTTTTCATGTTTGTTGCATTTCAGTGACTTCTAATTGTACTGCAACTGTAACATTTTCCCTGCTGATAATTCTCCAAACTTGTCTTCCTGTCCTCTCTAGTTGTAGGTATTTTGAATGAATCACCATGTGAAATACCAAGTGCTTCAGGTGTTTTAAATACAAATTTCTAACATTGATTAATGCAGCTAATATATATTTTGTATTTGTGCTTTAGATTTATTTGTTTACCACAGAGAGCATCAATCCAGATGATCAGATTAACTGCCTTTGGAGCAAGTACAGGGTTCATGATAATAACTCTTTTATAAGACCTTAAATTCCCCAAGCTGTTACAAATACTGAATTTTGATGCATTTGAAAACTGATGGGTTTTGGCCAAATGTTCCAAATATGCAGGCAGTAATAAAGTGATTTTATATGCAGAGAAAACATTCTACCAACTGCTTTATTGATTTCAGAGGCAGCATCAAGCAGCTTGTATAATCCAGGCTACGTGGAGGGGATTTCAGACAAGGAAAAGGATGAAAAAACTACTCCAAGCAGTGATCACTTTACAGAGATGCTTCAGGTAAACAGTATGGCATTGTAAAAAGCACTAAAGAGAAGAATCTGGTAAGAAGGTTTGGTTTGTTTTTTCTTAGGTCACAAAGTGACAGCAAAAATTTAGGTCATCTAATCCAGTGTCCTGTTTGAAGTAGGGCCAGCCTCAAAATGGTATCTGGCTGCTCGAGGCTGTATCCAGTTCTGGAGGTCTTCCAGGATGGAAATCCCACTATCTCCACTTGGTCCCTGTCCTGGTGCTGAATGACTCACCTTGTGAAGAATTCTTCCATTACAGCCAGTGGGAATTTTCTTGTTGCAGCTCTTTACCACTGCTCCTTGTCCTTTTTCTGTGCATCTCTAAGAGTGTGGCTCTGTCTTCTCTATAACATTTCCTTTATGTAGTGGAAGACAGAAATTTGATTTCTTTCCCTTCCTTGAGGATGAATAAACCCATCTTGTTGCCTGCCTTGGATATCGTATGTTGCATAGCCCTAACTGGCTCTGTTTGGACAAGCTCTATCCCTCCTGTTTGTCAATATCTGTCTTCTGGGGGGTGGCGGGTGGCGGGGGAGTAGAGTGTGGCCAACATTCCAAGTATGCCCTCAAGAGTGCCAAGTACAGTGAAACAATGATCTTCCTTGACCTGCTGCCTCTGCTTTTGCTAGTGCAGCCCACTATGCAGCTAGCCTTTGTTACTGCCAGGACATGCTACTGGCTCATGTTCAACTTGTAGCCTACCAGGAACCCCACGTCCTTGTCATTGGAGCTGCTGTCCAGGTAGTCAGTGCCCAACGTGTCCTAGTTCATGAGGTTATTTTCTACCAGGTGTAGAACTTCCCATTTGAACTTCATGTGGTTTCTGTTGACCCATTTTCTGTGTTTGTGGAGGTTCTCCTGGGCATCAGCCCTGCCCTGCATGGGAGACTGTGATTGACAGCTTTGATGAAGTCAAGGAAAATTACATCCACTGCTCTCCCCTCATCCACAGAGCCAGTCATCTCATCACAGAAGGCAGTCAGGCTGGTCAAACGTGATTTGCCTGTGATAAAGCTATGCTGGCTATTCCCATTCACCTTCCTGTCCTTCCTGGAAATAGCTTCCCTGAGGATTTGTTCCCATGTCCCAGGGCATAAGTTTGGACAGACCAAGAGTTCCTTCATCTTGAAGATGCCTTTTTCCAGTCAGGTGTTATTTCTGAAACATAAAGGTAGTGTAAGGCCAATATGAGCTGTTTCACTACAGATTCTTTCAGGAGAAACGTACAAACAATGTGCTTTTCCAGCAGTACCAAACTGCCGCTTCTGGTGCCAAAAGCTCCAACTGTCCCTTTCCCACCTGCCAAACGGCTCCATGAAAAAGCTTACTTCTATGATGCTTTTATATGTTTTCTGTGTAAAATTTTATGACAAAATTATGCAAGCCAAAATCATAGCCCAGAAAACTTGGATGATGAGCTAAGACATAACATGGTAAAGCAGAAGGGAAACGGCGGCAAGGTTATTGGCAATCAACAAGCTACTTGACTTTCTTGTGTCGTATTTTCAGTATTGTAAGCATTAGTGCGTGCCTTTAAAGTAGTTCTTGAGTAATTTAAATGGACTTCTGAATGTGTTTGTTTAATATTGAGAGGAATGGAAATGTATTAATATCCTTGCAGTTGTGTGGTCATGGCTCAGTAAGTCCCAGTCTACTGAGTAAATATAGTAACTGTACAGCTCCAGTGCTGTTTTTTTTATGTCTAGGTCAAAGCTGCAGTTAGTGTTATGCTGAAAAGTAGTGTTTGGAATACTGTAAGCGTGACTTTAGAAAAGCTTTCAAGAGAGCTTTTTAGTTTTTAACATTCAGGGCTTGGTTATATTCAAAGATTTATTTTAGAACAAGTGTGGTTAAATGCTGCTGACGTTGAAACTCTAAACTTGGCTCACCTGCAGCTGCAGTGGAAGATCTTAAACTCTGCAAGTTATAAACTTCTGAAACTGTGGTTTCAGAAATGTCTCCTTGGTGAATATTAAAGCCTGTAATCTCTCCCTGAAGTTAGTTCAGCGTTGCATAGCTAATTGTAGAACTGTTAAAAAGGCAATAATTTGTATTAATCATGCATCAAAAATCAAAGCATTTTATAGATATAAAGAGATGATCAGAGGAAGGCTGATCTGTGTCATGAACTGCCAAAGGAAGCTTGGATCTTACTTTGTGTGTGTTTTGCTTCTTTTCAGAGGCATTTCCCTGTCACAGTGTCGTCTTATGCAGACAAATATGTCTTATCATTAGGAGGAACAGAGAATGAAGAAGAACATGTGTTGTGCAGACTACACAGGATATAATCCATATCAAAGAAACCTTTAAATACCTGACAGATATTTTTGGTAGTTTCACAGATGCACATATGAGAAGTTCATGAAACATTCTTTTAGTTTTCCACCTAGTGGAGCTGATAAAAATTTCTAGAGAAAATTATTGATAGTTTTATCAAGAAAATGTCATCAGAAGTCCTGTTTGATCCTGTGATATCATTCTGCTTAGAAGTATAATATGTACCTTACTGGATTAAAAATGCTAAGATTTACAGCTCTAGTTCACAGAAATGCATGGGATGAAAACTTCTGGTTCCCTTGAGACCATTTTGATGTAATCACGTGTATCATGATCTGTCTCTCTAGGTAGATGTGTGGGCATGCTTCAAGTCTGCATTACTGTCATAAAAGGATTATGGTTTCTCAGATTGTGGTGGAGGCTGTTTTATCAGCTAGGGCCAGATCTTTAAATCCAGAGCATCTCTTTTACAAAATAGCTTCCATCCCATCTTTCGTCACCCAGTTACAGAGACTGACGAGAAAGTGTGGTTGGTGGAATAGTTACAGCTCACTTTATACTAGCAATGAGAAACACAAATAACTCAATAGTACTGTAAGTCTAAAGGTATGTGGTATGCAACAGTACCAAAATTGCTGGACATGAGTTCTAGTCTACGGCCTTTATTTCCCCTTTCTGCCACCCCTTATGCCTGTGCTCTGTCCATTTGTTCTCTTTCCTAGTGCTTAAGGTTCTCCTTTCATTGTCCCTGGAAAAGTGCTAGAGGAGAGCAGAACTCAGGGCTGTGGGCCCAGTGGGGGGTGCTCAGGTCCTGAGTGGGCAAGTGATTTTGCTGCAATAGGAGGAGTCACATCATTACCTCATTACATGGTGAACTCATAAAGTCTCAAGCGCTAAGACGAGAAGAGGTAGTGAAGGGAGGGGGAGCCCTAGCTCACAGCTCCTCATGCTTCACCGAGACGATATCCAAGTGCTCTCCATAATTATTATTATCTATATTAATACGTTAGTGTATATATAATTGATAGACAGGCTATTATTAGCTTAAACACTCCAGGGCCAGTTACAGAGTTTTCAGTTGTCTCATCTGTGAAACATCTACTGGGGCTTTTCCGACATCTAGCACAGCGGGGCAACATCCTAACATCAAATTACAACAACTAGTGTAGATTAAAAAGAATTTGCAATAAAATTTTTTCCTAGTGTTCTGTTAACAACGGTGATTGAGAAAATGTGTCAGTCTGTATATCCTGGAGGGGAAAAAAAAAAAAAAAAAGCCTCCAAATTTAAGAAGCGAGGCTTAACAGCCAGCATTCTGATCTACTCTTGCAGGCTGTACAAAAATAATAGTGTATATTACGGAAAGCAGGTGCCCTGCATGCTGATGATGCACTGGAAGAAGTGCATACTGGAGCAGATGGCTAATGTTGCTTTACCTCTTCCTTATATGATGGAATCAAGATTATTGTTCTAGTTCATGCTAGCTGTGAATGTCCCACATGGAGCATCATTCCCTTCAGGGTCCTTAGAATTTTTTTATCCTAAGTAAATATATCCCTTGATTTGATAGCAGATTGAGTGACTGTCTCAGAATTTTTCATGGCTATAGATAGTGTGGCAATTTGTCAGCTTGCAGGTGATTTCTCATTCCTTGGTGTGGTCCTGCAGCCAACAGCTGGTATGGCAGATTATTTTGTGGATGTCCTTCCTCAATGCTGGACCATTTAACACAAAGAGAAAGAGAGATACGTTTAAGAAATGTGCAACTTACGCTAATTGTTAATGTATTTGTGTATTGCAGAGCTAAACGGGAAAAGGAGCTGCAGCATTTAGAAAAACAGAAGGAAGATGTGGCTCTAAAACTGGAAATGCAACTTCAGAAACAGAGGGCCATGAGACTCTTCCATGAACGACAGCTGGCCTTACTGGAAATAACCCATGCCAGTATGATTTATATTAAACTATATCAGAAGATTAAACTGTCTGGGTCTCCTTAAGAACAGTTTCCCCAAATATATTTCCTAATCTTGCATGTCCGTTTGTGCTGTAGTCCTACCATCTCTTCTCCTGGCCCAATTATCTGACAGAGAATGTGCTAATTCTGCAAGGGCTCAGTAACTACTTAGAAAGATCTGCTGCCTTCAAAATGGTGCAGGAGAAAGGGATACCCAGTTTTCTTGTGTTACAAGGCCCCATTGTAGCTACAAGTCTCTGAGACATGGCCCACAGCTAGGGGACCTTGGATGAACAGGGGTTTTTAACTGATAGCACCCAAGTTTTTTTTTGTACTATCTAGTTTGAGGATTAAAAATGCAAATTGTTAAGAGATCCCAACCCCCAGTCTTACAACTGGATTTTTGTTACATTTGTAGGCCAGGTAGATAAGTACCTGGAGGAAACAGAGGACAAATCAGCATTAACTATCCAGAGATTCTGGCGAGGGTATAGAGTAAGAAGACATTTTCATCAACAGAGACAATCTCTTAGGGAGTACAAAGCAGCTGTCGTCATCCAGAGAGCAGTAAGTATATATACTTTGCTCTGACATCAGATAGGACTGAGTGGATTATTGCGATGCCTCAAAAAGCTCTGTTTCTTCTCTTACTGTCGACGTAGCCAAAATTTATTAAAAATTTATTCAGGGGATGATAGTCTAGAGCCAGAAGTTGCTTAGATGTGTTAAACCTTGCATGGGTTACAAAGCATGATACAGCCTTGTAACTAAAATATAAGAGCTGCCACTTAGAAACCTAAGGTTCCAATTTCACCACACTGCAGATGAGTCACTAATTTATTATGCGTGTTCTTACTTACTATTTAGTATGCATGCTGGCCATTGTAAGTTGTCTTTTTAGCATCATAGCTAAATTTATGCTTTCACAGATACAGTACTGAAACATTTTTCTTTCACTGATGGATTAGAACCAAAGTGAGAAGACAAACTTCCTGTCTGTGATTGTCATATTCTCATATGTTCTTTACAAAGGCTTGTAAATTCTTGGAAAAACGAAGAAGGAGGAGACTTCTCTCTTCTTGGAAAAATCCCAAGGGACTGACTGATGAGCAGAGAGTGGCTTTGCAGCAGAAAGTGGATGACTACATCAAATTGCATCCGGTCTGTTTCTTAGTCATTTCATAATTCGCATTAATGATGCAACATAAAATACTGTAGGGATTAAATATATTCAGCTTCATAAATTCTGATCAAGATAATTCGTGTGAGGCATGCATATATTAACCCTGCATATATTAACCCCTGTTGGAGAGCAAGGTACTAGGATTCTGGGGATTTTAACCATTAATCTAATAAAAAAGGTCAAAGCAAACTGTAATTGGAAAATTTATATACTTGATGATGGATAGTTTTGGAGAGAGCTGCAGAGGAAGCAAAATTATTAAGTTAACAATTAAGAACAGCATTTACATTCCTTGTTTAGATATCATTCTGCCCCCAAAAGATTTAAAATAACCAGCTCCTAATGGTAATAAACTGTTGTTTTCTACCAGGCTTCCCAAATGTCAGAAGAAAAGAGTAAAGAATTACATATGCAGGCCCAGGAAAAGCTGGCACAGTTCCTGTTGAGGAGCAGACTGGATCAGAGAGCAGCACGGCGGAGAGAGATGTTACTGGCTCAGGTCAACACCGATGTGGAGCTGCTAATGAGTATGTGACTGCTCTGGTCATAGTTTTGATTACCGTTTAGATTAAACTAATTTAGAGAGAAAATTAGAGGGAACAGTGGTAAAACCTCATTTCAAAGCTGAAGTATCTTTCTTCCTTTGCCATATGCCTTACCTTGAGATTCATGCTTTGTTAGAGATTATCCAGGTGTTGCTCTAGGTTAAGTATATACACCTGCTATTCAAGGAGCAGCTTATTCTTCTGCTCTGATATATTTACAACAAAAGCAATGGCCCTGCAAAAGGCATTAAAATTTCTAAGGGGATCTCACACACTCTCTTCTACATTTGTTTTGCTTTGTTCTGTTCTCTTGTATTGGAAGTAAGCTGCTGGTTGAAGTGCTCTCACCTCTTCCAGGTAAAGAGGGGAGTCTTTGAGCTATGAATTCTGAGTCATGTTTTCATTTTCTCTGGCCTGACTTTATTTGAAACAGAATTCACTATTGTGCTATCTTAATTCCAGACAATTTGCCTGGAGTGAAAGAGCGAGAATAGCAAACTGCAGCCACCAGAGAGCACCCAAGCAGGACAAAATTCAGCAAGTTACTGAATTCCATTACTTAGTCTGTCACGTGTTGTGTCACTGCAGCTCATCGCTTCCTGACCAGGCAATCAGCAGCATGCTCTTACACTGTGCTGGGTCCCCCGGGTGGGCAATATGCAGTGTTGCTGCACCAGAGGGGTGGAAACACTTCACTGATGTCACCCTTCGCCAGGGGCACTGATCCAGCAGTAGCGACCAGGAGCTCCTCTTTCTCTTAGTTCATAGTTTCACAAGAAGTCATTTTGGTGGATGCCACCACTCCATCTGAATGAAGTAGTCCTGCCTTCCCCCCTTCTTCTCCTTCCCGTACTATGTACTTATTTTGTCAGTTTAGACTTAATTTGGATTGCTTCTCCAGTTAGGTTTATCATGCAGCCGTAAAATGCCACCGTGGGGAAAGGAGTGACCTAGGACAGTGGGAAGTGGGAGGCTAGTGCTCCTTTTTTGTTTGAAATACTCGTAAATTGCAAACAAAATACAGAAAACTCTTTTCGTTGTTCTTACAGATGCTCCACGGTTAGCAGAGACCACAGAAAAAGACCTTGATGTCTTTAGGAGTCGATCACTTCCTGTAGCTGCCAAGGCAAGACAATCCCACAATGCTATGCTGAAATATGCTTGCTGGCCATGGTGGAAGAAGCTTGGAGATGAGTTTATGGAGGATGATGTCATTCCTGATGATGATGCCCTAAATGCAGAAATGGGAACTCTATTTATTGGTGGAATGAAGTCCGTTTAGGTAACAGGCAGAAGAATTTCTTACTCAAACAGACTCATACCTTGCACTATGCATTCACTTGGGTGTGTTTTGAAGGAAGGAAAACACTTGAATTGTAAGACAAAGCAGTGAAAAAGACCAAAGCGTTGTTTTAGTGCATTTTACTTATCTTATTAAGAATCTTTTCCTGTACATCAATAGTTAGATCCTACTGATTGTGCTGTTGCAAATAGGATTTAAATACTGTAGTTGTAAATTAGCATATTTTGTAATTTATGTCACTTTAAAAGTAAGTTCATAACCTTTGGCTTTTCAGTTCTTATTCACACTCAGATGTGTAAAGAATCACACCATTGGAAAATCCTGGGCTTTTATAGCAAAACATTTGTTCAGGTGATGTGCTCTGAGATAAAGATGGGTTCAGAACAAAGGAAGACATCAATAAGAAGTCAAGCAAGCACTAGGGAGGCTGGGTGCTTACGGCATGGTAGAAAAGTTAACTCCAGTCAGCACAAGCAAGCTTGGCCTGAGGAACCTCCGCCAACCTCTTGAGAGCAACAAGGGAAAAAGCAAGGGGAGAAAAAAAAAATCAATATTCTTGGATTATATGCATTTTCCTTTAAAAGTGTGCAGTTCTTTCCACAGCCAGTGCAGTGTGCATTCTAATACGGGGGCAGTCCAGACTGTTATATGGGACTGTAACCTAAGTCTGACCATCTGGACAATCAGCTCCGTCTTCTTAAACCATGCAGATGCTGTTTGATCCAGAAAGGTCTCCAGCACAGGGCCTCTGCAGTCACTGTGACCTGGTACACAGTAAAAACCTACAGTCAAGGGCTGAAGGCTGACGCTTTCTGATGTGCCCAGAAAGCAGGGGGAACTCAAGGCTGCAGCTAGTGCTGTAGGCGTCTACACTGTTTTTTAGATGAGAGGCTCAGAGAGTTTTCAGAATTAGATCTTGCCTCACTGCAGAGGAGGAAAAAGCGCAGTGATCTCTGCCAGTTGTATGTGGGCAGCAATACTGGTTCAGCATATTTGTTTTCCATTCTCTCTAGAAGGTTTTGACTTGTAATTTTAGTGGAGATGAATGGAAAACAAATAAATAGAAATAGTGGGCAGAAGCCCAAGCCCATTCAGATGCAGTCGATACATTGAAATTAATAATTGGACAGCTGCCAAGAGGAAGAGCTGTACTCTGGGTTAATTTTTTTAACAGAGCTGTGATTTGGAAGGCACTGAATTGGCTCTCAGTTCCTTTCTTGGAGAGTTAACTGCTGGAACAATCCATTAAGCATTTGCCAGGGTACTTGCATGTGTTTGTTGAGTTACTTACTTTTCTGCACAGCCCTGCTATTAGTTTTAGGCCATGCCCGTAACAAGACAGGTGCCCTACAGCCACCAGAGTGGAGGGGCTCTGGAGCAGTCACCAAGTGCTGGAGGGGATGGAACTACCCCTGAGCAGCTGCCAAGCTTTTGTTGTTCATCTCTGGATGAACTGCAGCAAGCCAGCTGTTCCTCACAAATACAGGAGTCCTCTGTGCACATCATAGTCCCCTCGGCCTGGCAGCCACTGACCCAAACTATTTTGAGACAGCAGCCTCTGCTGTTATGATTATTCCTAATCACCGTCATTATAACTGCTCTTTAGCACAGGGGGACTTTGGCAAAGGTGCTTTGCTTAATGTATATGATGTAAAGAGATGAGCCCCTCTGGCCAGTATTAAATTCCAAGTGAATTATAGAGCCATCTTACCACAAAGCCGTTTATTGTAATGGAAATGGCCTCTGCCACTCACTGCCATTGGAGTGGATAATGAACTCCCCCTTTGGAATATGCAGTTTGCTGGATCAAAGGGGTTTTTAAGTGAACAGAGAGCCTGGTGGAAGGTGCAGTCTTGCTGGAGGAATTCAAGTTGCTGGGTCATTTATTCCCAGCCCAGCAGCACAGATTCCTCTGCCCCACCACTGCCCTGATAAGTAAAAATGCCTCTTCCTTTTGCTTGTCACCAGGAGATCTTGGTCATCTCTATTTTACAGACCAGGGAAACCGAGGCAGTAGAGCTGTATAACTTGTCACTTGTTTCCATTGCTGTCCCAGGCAGAGCAAGCCAGAAAGGAGCCACTGCAGCATGCCAGGGCACAGCTGGGCGATGCTCTCGGATGTCAGTCGCTGTGGCCAGCTTGGAGCCTGGGCCCGGCCTTCCAATACTTAAAGGGGGCTACAGGAGAGATGGGGAGTTATCATCAGGGAGCATATTGATAGGATTAGGGGTAAAGGTTTTAAGCTGAAAGAGGGTAGATTTAGATTAGATATTAGGAAGAAATATTTTACTGTGAGGGTGGTGAGACACTGGAACAGGTTGCCCAGAGAAGCTGTGGATGCCCCATCCCTGGAGGTGTTCAAGGCCAGGCTGGATGAGGCTTTGAGCAACCTGGGCTGGTGGAGGGTGTCCCTGACCATGGCAGGGGTTTGTAACTAGATGATCTTTAAGGCCCCTTCGAGCCCAAAGCATTCTGTGATTCTATCCCTGAGCTCCCCTGCTGCCCCCCTTTGCTCACAGGTGGGAGGGATTTGGCATAGCTTGGATCATCCTCTTTACAGGTCCTCCTGCACCACATGCAGGACGTTGCTGGTAATTTATTTCACTGCAGCTCCATCTGGGATAAAATACTCCTGCCTCAGTAATAGGGACAGACGTAGACAGCTGAAGCCACCTCCAGCCTGCTACCAGGAGAACAGTGTCTGTCACCCAAAATAAAGACTGTAGGAGAGGCTGTGAGCTGAGCTGGGTCTAGTCTTGCTCCCACAGACCACAGGCATGCCCAGAAGAGAGCTGTTAATTGGGCATAAATGTGCCGCACAGGTGGTCCAGCCAGGTAGGAAATGGGGCAGAATTTGGTCGTGCCCAGCAGGTCTGGGCTGTGCCACTTTGGATAGCCAGCAGGCTTGCCCTGGCAGCCTGAAGACACATGCTGCTCACACCAGAGGAAGTGTGGGGGTGCCCTCCCCACCGCTGGAGTGACAAACCTGGGGGGGCACGCTGTGACGTGAGGAAGGGCAGAAGTGAAGTTGGAGCTGTGCAGACAGCAGTGCTCAGGTCATTAAATATTGATGCCTTCTAAGCTGGCCTGTAGGGGCGATTTAGCTGAATTACAGGTTTCTGTTGCTGTGATAAATTGGACCGATTTGTCATGTGGTCTTGTTTCTTCCCTCCCTTAAGTAAGGCTATATAGGAGTGTTATTGCTGCAGCTTCAGCAGCAGCAATCCGGAAAACAAAATCCTCTGATGGATATGGATAAAAAAGAAGGGACAGCAACTGTTTTCCTGCCGAAGGTACACCAGAGTCATGGAGCAGGAAGAAGGCAGCAAAAGGAACAAAAAAAAAATCACTCAGCCCTTTTAGAGACAAAGACAAAGCAGTGTCCTCTGCTGCCTCCTGCAATTGAGGAAAATTCCTGTTTATGCAGACAGATACTTTTTCTTTTCAGCCTTAGCTGTAACTAGACTCTGCAAACAACAGGATGCTCATCTCCAGCAGAGACGCAGGCATGTGCTCAAGGCTACGCTGCTAAGTGCAAGGGCGTCTCCTGGCCTTTCAGACTGGCTGTAACAGGAGCTCTGAGCTGCGGCCAGGAGATAACCCCGATGCTATTTCACCTCTTGTCTCCAAGTCTTCCACTGCTGATTTCCATGGGATGAGAATCTGGTACAAACATCTGCTCTCCACAGCAGAGTATCACGTACACCAAGTACAAGGAGAAATTAAAGCTTTCTCCAAGTAGTGGAGTCAGGGCTGTTTATAAATTAGCATGCATCAGAAACGAAGGCAGCTCTTTGCAGGGGGAGCTGTAAAGATCATCACGATAGGTCTCTAAGTTCTCCTTATCATCCTTCTTGATAGCACAGTAGCACCAGGTCATTGTCCAGGCATCCTTGTGTACAGTGAAAAACTCTTTTAAAAAAGAGATTGTTTACTAAAGGAGCAATATATGGGCCCAGATTTACCAAGGGGAATTAAAGGACAGGTGCCTCCTGTCCCGTCTTCCCTGCCCTCCAGGGCTGGGTTCACTCCTGCTGCCACCTTAGGACAGAAGGGCAAAGTCGGGCAGGTGAGGACTGAGGTCAGGACACTGCGGCTCTGGCAATTTTTCCCAGCTGTGCCAGAGAAGTTCCCTGTGACCTTGAACACATTCTGTCTTTGCCTCTGTTTTTTCCTCTCTCAGATGAGGCTTAACTGAGGAGGTTTCGTATGTTGCATTGTAATTTGTTTTCAGAGCTTTCAGTGGAGGATGCTGTGTGAGCCCAGTGCCACTGAAATCCCTTTCTGCTAAGGTGAAATGGGAGTTTGACAGGCCCTGGAAAGAAGAAAACAGTTGTATAAACTGGATGTTGAACACACAGAAAGAGCTCAGGGTTGACATGCCATTCATTTCTCTCCAAATTCAGCTTTTCCCTGCAGAATTTAGTTTTTATCTATTTCATTACGTCCTCAAACAGAAACAATGTCTTTACCTATGCTTGCAAAGTGAGCAATTCTGATCAGGGAGACTTCATTTAACCTCTCACCAATTCAGAACCTGCCTGTTCAGAACAAGATGAACATACAAGCATACAAGGTGGGTAAGAAGACCCAGCGCAATCCAGCGTGACATGATAGAGCCAGTGAACTGCAACACTTAATCCTAGAAACAACGCAACTGTTAAGTTTGCTGAGTCCTTACTGTCTGAACGGGAAGAGGCGTTCAACCCCTAAAACGAATGGGGAATGAAAATAAAATCGTTGCAAATGCTCAGGAATGGAGAAAAATGGAGGCATCCCCATCACCTTGGCTTTGTTCTCTGAGCAGCTCCACGGGTTCCAGCAAGACTTCCCATCACGTGTAAAAGCCTGCGAAGGCTGATACAGGAGGATTGTCACTGAAGTCACTCGAGCTGTGCTTGCTTTAGGACAAAAGGACGTGCAGTCTGTGAGCAGGTACTGGGGACTCCCGAGGTGGTCAGGCTAAAGGAAACCTACTGGGTATGGAAAACGAGGGATCTCGGGCACCGTGGGAGGAAGCCGGGAGCTAACGCAGCCCCAGGCACCTCGCTGGTGTCTCGGAAGCAGCCAGGCACTCCGGGCGAGGCGGGGACAGGGCTGGGGACAGCGGCGGGTGGCTGCCGGCGGTGC
>NW_010147634.1:0-23527 GCF_000699245.1 Pterocles gutturalis | reverse complement strand
CCTTGGTCCCCACATAGAGGTTTGGGGAGAGAAGTTATAAAGTTTTGAGACGGAAATTATTTCTTAACACTGGCTTTACATTTTGATGTATTGTGATAAACTCAAGTATATTTTAGCACTGTGGCATTACAGACATAGTTTTTCAGTGACAAAAATTTCCAGTAATGTCCATTTAATAGGTTGACAAAGATATCCTGATGTCATCTAGACACCTCCCAAAACTTTATTTATTATTATGGTGTAGTACTCAGCATAGTCTGAAACCACTCAAGTGAATAACGTTCCACTTAATTATTTTGGTCAGTACAATCTAAAAAAACCAAATATTTGAGAACTGTTCTGTAATATTTAGCCTGCATTTTCTTTAGTATAATGTGCCTAGTTCCGCATTTTTGTCCTTTAAGATCATATAACTCCACCTGCTTTGATAATTACACCCCTTCAATACTTGTATACAGGCAATGTACCAGTTCTTTGACAGAGACAATTAAGGAGAACAGATCAAAGAAAAATAAAAAATATAGTGAAACAACAAAAAAATTACATTGATAAGAAAAGGACCATGCTATAATTTTGCAATTGATTTGTCATGGCCTCCTAATTTCTTCAAGCAACTAGAAAGTCAAAATGCAAAAAAAGTTCTGGGACTAGAAACAAAGTAACAGAATAGATCAGCATGTAAGCTTTCCTCCAAATTACGTAACAGCAGTAAAATCAAACAGCTATCTAAATAATAAAAAATAAATATTAATAAGAAAATCCTATCATGTCTGTGAAAAAATATAGAATGTTTTACTTCAGAGGAAGTATAAGAGTGCATAGTGTGAAATGCAATGTAACATAATTCACCCAATTTGTACTGCAGCATTCGAATTAGTTAACAGCTGCAGAATCACAAAATGGTTGAGTTTGACAGAGTGAGCTAGAGTAGATTGCTGAGGGCCATGTCCAGTCGGGTTTTGAATATCTTTGAGGATGGAGACTCCACAACCTCTCTGGGCAACGTGTGTGAGTGCTTGGCTACCCTCCCGGTAAAAAAGTGCGTCCTTAAGTCTAAGTTGAACTTCAGTTTCACACTTCAGTTTGTTCCTTCTTGTCTTGTCAGTGAGCACTACTGAGAAGAGTCTGACTCCAACTTCTTTACTCACACCAATCAGGTATTTATGCACATGGATAAGATCCCACCTGAGCCTTCTTTTCCCCAGGATAAACAATCCCAACTTTCTCAGCCCCTTTTTGTATGCCAGATTCTCCAGTCCTTCAACCATTTGTAGCTGCCATTTGGTACACTTGTTCCAATACATCCACATTTCTCTTGTACTGGGAAGTCCAGAGCTGAACCCAGCACTTCAGATGTATCTCACAAGGGCTGAGCAGAGGGGAGGGAGCACGTCCCATGACCTGCCAGCAATGCACAATGAATCATGAGATTCCCTTCTGCCTGTTTCTCCATCTTATCAAGGCTCCTCTGAATGGTGTCACAACTACCTGGTGTATCAACCAATCCTCTCGGCTTTGTATCTTCCTCAAATTTCCTGGGGGTGCACTTGGTCCCATCATTCATTTTACTAATGAAGAGGTGTTGACCTCTTCTTGACCCAAGTATTGTCCCTTGGCTTACAACAATATTGACTAGATTGAATTTTGTGCTGCTGATCACATCCCTTCAATCCTGGAAGTTCAGCCTGTTTTCAGTCCACCTCATTGTCTGCTTATCTAGTCCATTCTTCAGCTTGACAGTAAGAATTGTATGGAAGACTGTGTCAAAACCTTTACTAAAGTCAAGATAAACAGTATCAGCTGTTCACACGTTATCCATTGACCTAGTAATTTTGTCATAAAAGGTTGACCAGGCATGATTTCTCTTTCATAAATCTACATTGACTACACCTGAGTACCTTCTTGTCCTGAAAATGTTTTGAAATACTTTCCAGGAGGATTTGCTTAATCACCTTCTCAGACACTGAGGTGAGGCTAATTAGCTGTTAGTTTTCCAGCTTCCTCCTTCTTGCCCTTCTTGAAGATTAGAGTGACATTTTTTCCCCTCTAGCATCGAAGGAACTTTCTTCAGTCACCACAGCCTTTCAAAGATGATTGTGGGTGGTCCTGCAATGATAGCAGCCAGCTCCCTAAGCAGGTGTGGGTACGTCCCATTGGGGCCTATGGAACTGTGTATGTCATTTGCTTAAATGATCCTGAATAGTATCCTCCTCCAGGAAAGGCAAGTCTTCCTTGCTCTAGATTTCCCACTGGTCACAGGGAGCTGAGATTTCTGAGGGCAAATCTTACTGGTAAAGACCAGGGTGAAGAAGGCATTAAGTGCCTGGGGTTTTTCTACATTGTGAGTCACCATGTCCTCTGTCCACTTCAGCAGCCCACATATTCCCTGGTCTTCCTTCTGCTATTGATGTACCTGTAGAAGCTTTTCTTGTTGTCATTTAAAGTACTCATCAGATTCAGCACCAGGTGGGCTTTGGCTTTCCTAATCACATTCCTGCAGCTTTGGACAGTGTGTCTATATTTCTTCTTGGTCACCTCTTCCTGCTTAAATTACTAGTACACTTACTACATTTACTAGTACTTATCTCTGACTTTTGTTTGTCTGTGGAGTTCTCCTGCTACCTTTACTTTATTGAAAAATCTCCCAGCTGTCAGGGCATTGACCTTATTCTCTCTTCAGCTTGTGATTAAATGTAATTCCCAAACCCTTTTTCCAGAAAAATCTTGTGTTGTCCATCTTGTGTTAGCTTGGACTTTGTATCTGCCCCTGTTCAGCTTTTTCCCACTGTTTATCCCATTTGTCAAGATAATTCTGAATCCTTGAATCCTGCCCTTCAACATCATTCCAGATCCTCCCAGCTTTGGTCTGTCATCCCTCAACTAAGTCATTGATTAAATATTTGAGTGGAACTGAGCACAGGATGAAGTATCATCTTCCTTCCACTTTCACAGGGAACCACTGAGAACTAAAAGAGGGCTGTGGTTTTCAATAGTTTTGCATATCTTAGGGGATTTCTTTTGCAAAAATGCATTAATGTGGAACAGTGTAAATACTAAGCTAAAGCCTCACATTTAGATGCAAATATTTAGTAGCAGCAAAGGGAGGAACTTGTGTGAAAAAAATAGATTTACAGAGTAATGGCTTTTAAATTTATTACTAGCATTCCCATTATGATTTAAAATGCTTTATAATATTTACCATATTGTATGTATATTTGAGGTATTAGATTTAAATCACCATCCCTGGAGGTGTTCAAGAAGCGTGTAGATGTGGTGCTGAGGGACATGGTTTAGTGAGCTAGGTGGTGTTGGGTTGGACTTGATGATCCTTGAGGTCTTTTCCAACCTTAATGATTCTATGATTCTAAATAAAATTATAGAATTGTGGTTTTTTAACATTTCAGTCTCCTAGTAAAAATAAACAGTATTTGCTGCTACAAAATCCTAATGTCTAAATCTGTACAATGTTTTGTAAAAGTCTATAAAAGAGAATTTTGGTTTGGTTTTTGTAATGGTCTTAAGTGAAATGCCACCGAAAGGGAAATGTAATAAAGTTTCAGGTCAGGTTGTCTCTGTATCCTTCTCTTTTTTCTGCTTCATTATACAAAGAAGATAACGACAGAGCAGAATTTAATGGAAAATGAGGGTTTTCCTGTGAGAGGATATAGATGAAAAGTCAACTTGTACAATGTGATGTAGTAGTAGTTTTTTTCTTTTCAAAGAGCGTCCTAATCCTTGGCTTGAAACTTGGCAAGAGATTCAGATGACACAACAGACACAGGAGGTTTAAAGTTAGGATTCATCTTATCTAACTTTAGCCCTCTAGAAGTCAGTTGTCTAATCAGAGTGAATTATTATTAGGCACTCACTGTCATTAATAGAAAGAGAGAGGCATCTTTACTCCTTCCTAAAATAAGTAAGATTAATCTAACTTTATTAGGGTTGCTTATCTCTCTCAGTTGACTAGTGGGAGAATCTCTATACTCTGTTTGAGACAGGACAGTGGACTAAATCTTATCTTAAGCAAAGGGAGGGTATATTTTAAAAATTAGAATGAGCCATTCTCAGTTTACAAACAAGAATCCACCATGAGTAATACAGGAAAAATCAAATTTTGAATACGAATTTATAGTAAAGCCTATGAATTTGATATGATTACCGGTGTGAAAGGAATAGTCTTTTCTTTTAACAGCTCTTGCCATTTTTTTTTTTTCCTCTTGATAAAATGAAACTTCAAGATGTGTATTCAACACTGTACCTTTCACTGAGATACCACAAAGACTATATTTATCCATAAAGAAGTTACCATCTCACCTATAGTGAAACAATAAACTATTTCTGCCTGTACTCCTACATCAGTAACATATAGCTAAAATCCTAGAGAGGCAGAGGACTGTGTTACCTCAATGTACACACATTATGTTAGATTGGCTCTTCAGGGCTTTTCTTTCTGCATCAATTATGTTGTCCAAAAAATAGCAATAATCATGCCACTTACAAATATATTTGCATTGCAAAACCGTCCTTATGTAGACCAGGCTTAAACCAACAGGAAGGAAAAAAAATCTGAGAAGAAAATGTATGAGAATAGTTATACCTAAATTCACAGCTTCTTCCTGATAAATACCAATTCACTTGCAAAACTCAGCCATTATGTAGTTGGCATATGAAATACAATTAGGTAATAGTCCTTGTAATGTCCTTGAAATCTTGCCTGGTCCTTTCTTGAAAGTTGGAAGGCAGCTTGACATTTACTTCAAGTATTTACTTGTGGCACCTTAGAAAGTCTTGAGGAAAAATCATACCTAATAGGTAGCTCATAGTAAAAGTGACTGAATGGCTGTTGATGATATGGATCTATTTATACAGACTTGGTTAGAAGGAGAAAAGGGGTGTGTAAGGGGGTGTCTGGGACGATTGTCTTCCTAAAACAAAGCTCTTGAGGTGGAGGGAATTCAAAAGGTCAGCAAGGCATCAGGGCAAGTATTTGTAAGAGAGAAAAACAAACAAGAAAAAATAAATATGTCCAAGATAAATATTTCTAGCTAGGGAAAACAGGTAAAAATTCTTGTCTGGTTAACACTAGGACTGTAACAAATACTGCCCACATTATTAACTGGACTGTGGGACTCCTGACATATTTATTTTAAGCTGAAAGATTATTAAGAAAGTTTTGCGTAGGACTAGTGTTGACTAGTAACTGTGCAAAGTTGTTACATTGCATGTGAATCAACCACGATAACAGATTTCACTGGATTTTACCAGTGCACTGAATTATACAGCTGTTTCCTAGATAGTACTGTTGAGACTGAAAATAAGGGATGTAATTCCAGACTGAAGTGGGGAATTCATCCTAGTGATTTTAGTCTCTTCTGACCCCTTAGTCTCCTTTCTAGTCCCTCTCTGCTCAAATTCCTAATTTAGACTGCTATAAAACTAAATATTTCTCTTTCTTCTTCAACTTTTAATCCAGTTTCATCTCTTTCACCTGCCCTTACCCTTTTTATCTGCCACAGGCTTGCTCCACCTCCTCCCCCCCCGACATATTCTTCTTTTTCTCTCCCTGTTGCCGTCCCGTGCAAGCCCTAATATGTTTTATCTCTGTGTCCCAGTCTCTTTCAGTGTGCTTTGTTCCTGGATCTTGCTCCTCTGTTCCTGGATCCTGCTCTGGCCATCTACACCTGCTCTCCTCACACCTCCCCTTCCTCTTCCTCCACCTGATTTCTTCTGCCACAATATTTTTTTCTTGTTAGAATCCAAAAGAGGGAGCAGTGAGACCACAGAGACAGTTTCCCTGCTCGCAGCTGCTGCGTGGGCTGTGGGGTTACATGGGGAGACCAACCCCGTGTGTCAAGGGATCATGCTCTGGTTCAACGTCTGCAGCTCAGTCGGGTGCAGCAACTGAAGGAGAGCACAGCCTTCATGGATGCAGAAAGCTGCCAGTCTGACCTCTTCTGCACATAACCAAACTGTATAAGCATTCAAAGATTATAGCTCGGACACATTAAGGAGAAATTTCTCTGCCTATAGTATACAGAGTGTTCCTCAAAGCAGTGCCATTGTCTTGCCCATTCTAGATGGCCAGGGATTCCTCTAAAACATAGAGGTAAATAAAGCTGAAAGGTATGTGGAGTTAGAGACCAACTCGTTCACTGAATTGCCTGTTTAAGGACTCTTCAGTACAAAAGAAAAAGTTATATCTAGGAAACTGACAGCAAAGACAACAACGAAGACCAGAACCCTTCAGCCACTAAAAGCACCACTCAGATATAACCATGGAATGGTTTGGGTTGGAAGGGACCTTAAAGATCACCAAGTTCCAACCCCCTGCCATGGGCAGGGACACCTCCCACTAGACCAGGTTGCTCAAAGCCTCATCCAACCTGGCCTTGAAAACCTCCACCACAACTTCCCAAGGCAACCTGTTCCTATGTCTCACCACCCTCACAGTAAAGAATTTCTTCCTAATATCTAGTCTAAATCTGCCCTCTTCCAGTTTAAATACATTACCCCTTGTCCTTTCACTACATGCACTTGTAAAAAGTCCCTCCCCATCTCTCCTATAGGCCCCCTTCAGGTACGGGAAGGCTGCTATAATGTTCCCCTATAGCCTTCTCTTCCCCAGACTGAACAACCCCAACTCTCTCACCCTGTCCTCATAGGAGAGGTGCTCCAGCCCTCTGATCATCTTCATGGCCCTCCTCTGTACCCACTCCAATAGCTCAACAAGATAGCCTAGAAGAGGTCAATCTGAACTTGCAACTGATAAGAAGGAAGAAACAAAACTAACACCAGTGTTATCAGACTAACAGATATTATGTTTTCAGATATTAAAGTGATAACAGATGTTATCAGATATTAAAGTGAGCTTGTGATATTTTGCAAAAGTTTTCATAGGGTGTTTAGGGGAAAGGACAACATTGGGGAAAGGGAAGGATCAGGGTAGACTGGGAAGAAACTAGCACAGGAAAATGGAGATGAAGGGGATAAAGGGACCAGCTGCCTATCTTCATATTAAATCCTTTTAACCATTTTTTTCTGTGTAAACTCACTCCCTATCCCTTATGTGTTAATACTGCAGGGTCTGTATGCCAGCAGCTGGAATAAGGCTGAACTGAAGGGACTTACAGATCTATGTGTCAGGAACTGGAGAGGCAAGATTGCACATGTGTGTGTGAGATCTAAAAGGCAGCAACTGGAAAGACCTGGGTATGTTCATCTTCCCCCCATAAATACAATCCTGTATGCATTTATGTGTGTGTGTCATTTGCTAGCAAACTTTAAGCTGGACTAGTCAGTGGGTAGGAGGAGACTTGCATCAGGAAAGGCTGAGGGTTTGAGCCAGTGGCTTGGAAAGGGGCCTTTCACTCTAAGCAGTGAAAAGGAGACAATATAAGTCAGTCATTTTTTCCTGCTTATAGCGTCATTCATTGTCTCGGAATGCAAAATGTATTAATTGTCCTGATTCAACAGAGACTATGTACACTCTTACACTTGCTACAGTAGCACAGCATTAAGACACAAGGTGAATGATGGTTTGAACGTTTCAGACACTCACAAAGGGTCATAGTAAAACAGACATCAGATAACTTTGGCTTCAATAAACAATTCCCAGTACTTGAGAAACAACCGAACCATCTCAGGAAGGTTTCTTTTTATGAAGCCTGTAACTGTAGATTTCTAGAACACAAAATTAATGCTTCTGATAAAGTTTAGGGAGCTCTAATTACTGTTTGTTATGTTGACAAGGCAAATTATTTCTGAGAGGGGAAAAAGGCTAGATTATCTCTATTTCTGGAGGCAAGAATGAATTAATATGTGGTGCCTTCTGTCTGGTGTTCATTGTCTTTTTTTATTGAGTGGGTGGCAGGTAGATTGATAATTTGGTCCCAGCAAGAAGCAGAAAAACAAACAACATCACCCCATCCAGTGAATTAACAAGCAGATAGGGAGAAGAGGCAGGTGAGAGAGGAAGAACGAGCAGGCTTTACAGGATTATGGCTGTAAGATTTTAAAAAACATTTTTGCACAAAAAGCCCAAGGCTGACTTTCAAGCCGTGGAGCAGCACCATGTGTACTGTGCTACGAAGCACATCACTTCCACACAGCTTTTATTACAAGCACTAGTTTTATGATGAGCGAATACCTCCCTCTCACCATAAACTTTTGAGGATGCATTGCACTTATCAGATTTGATTCATTTCTTCCAAACGAGAGGTGTTATCTTCTAATCTTCTCTGCTAGCAGAGAAATACCATGAAATCTGACCCTCTTTTGGATTCCCTGCTTTGCCTGCCTGCTGGGCCTTACTGTTGACAAGTTTGCTTAAATTACATTTTCTTTGGTTGGGAAAGTAACGTGTTGCTTATATCAGGGCTGTGACTGAAACCCTGCACATCAGAGAAGCACAGCAGTGCTGTGAAGCAATCATAGATAAAACCAGGACATATTTGTAAACAGGTTGTGTGAGACTCTTGGTTTTCGTTCACCTGTGGAGAGAGAATGAATGCCTTATAAATAAAGCCAAAGGGGAAGATGCTAAACATCCTGTACTTCTTTTGTAAATATATGCATCCAAAAATGAATTTACTTGCATTTTTTGTGTTTAGCTCTATATTACATCAAAAACACTTTCTACTGCAGCCTGCAAGGCAAATGAAGGGAGATCACCAAAAATGAGGGCAGCCTCTAAGGCAAAATATGTTTTTTTCAGTAATAAGGTCCATGATAAATATAAACATATGTATATCTGTGGCAGAGAAATTTTGAAATGTGAAACTCAGTCCTGAGTGTGTCCCCTGCGTGGTTCATGAACAGATGTGGTATGGTAAATACAGACCAGATTGTTCTGTCCCATAGTACAGCTCTCAACAAGAGGATGGAAGTGAAATATCTGTAAAGTTCCTTCATTTGCTTGGAATTTGTCACATTCAGCTTGGACATAATTTGGTCTGACATCATAGAGATTTCCGAGGCCATTTGTGCCCTTCTCTGCCCTGGTGCACCACCAATCTCCTCCTTGGCAGTGTGGGCAGGCTCTGTCTCACATCCAGGTGCCCTGTCTAGTTAGCTAGGCTCCCTCTAACAGGCAGCAGTACAGGGTAATTAATTTGGGGTATTTTAGTCAGTTATCTCAGAAGGAGATGAACTGCCATAGGAAGTATGTAGCAGGGAAACCTAGGTGACTAACTGAAATGAAACACTGAGCTTTCAGATGGTTACAGTTAGGGGAGATGAGACCCACCACAGGTGAAGTGATTCTGCAGAGTCCTGTCTTGCCTCAGGAGCCATCTGAGGAAATAAAGCCTCTGGAGAAGGGGAATAACAAATAAGCAAACAAAACAAATTTTTCAGTGGGCTGTTAAAAGCTAAAACTGTAACAAGATGAATGCTTTTTGTCATCACTTTGCTATTGCTGCTCTGTTACATTCTTCCTCTGACCTGTTGCTCCCCACTTCCCACACACCTCCCGCATCTTTCCTGGGGTACGTGGAGGGAAATTCACTGTTGCATAATCCTTCTTGCATGGCTATTGTTGAGATGATCTCACCTTGATGTTCATTTACACTGAATTATATACTGGTTTTGTTAGGGGCTAATGACACTGGCTGCAGCAACCCCATTTTCTGTTATCTTCCTCTTGACTGGTTTTGGGAAGGTTTCTGTCTAGTCAGATCAAACAGTCTTGGTCTTCCCTTATGTACATGTGCCTCACACTGTTTTCTGATGTGTGAAGTTGCTGCTGTCATCTAGTGATAAGGAAGGAACACAAAGGTTACCCTAAAATATGTTTTTAAGTGTCTCTGTAACAAACGTCACATAATCACTTTGTGTCCTAAAGTAAGATTGTTTTTGGTTATTCTTTTTAGTGATGTATAAAAAATGTAATTGTAGCAGAGGGTTCATCATCTCTTCACAAAATAAATGATCATAATGGCCTCTTAATAAATGCATATTGCATTGTATTACAGCAGAACCTCTTCTGAGATAACATGTTATGTGGATATGAAAAAACCTATTGTAATTTTAGTTTTAGAGATTTAAGTGTCAGCCTTTAGGAAAAATGTTTTTTAAAAGCTGAAAAAAGGCAACAGACTCTTAAATGAAGTGACCTCAAATGAAGTTCTTTCAAGAAAGGAAAAATTATGATTTGAATGTTAAAATAAAAGAAATAGAATTGAATGTGTTTTAAAAGTTGGGGATTATATCAAATAAAGTTATATATTATTTTCTACTGTACAGGCTCATAGCTTTTTTGTAATTTTCAGTTATATCTGCATTCTGATGGAGTGGAAAGCAGATATTTTTCCCCTAAAATAATTAGTTTGATACAAGTAGATTTCCAGGAGACTGAAAAAAGTTAGTGAGGATTATAAAACATTGGCTGTACTAAGACATTCCACATTAGACCAAATATAAACATTTACAGTGCTTTCTGATCCAGAGGTAAAAATTAGCTGTATTAAATTACTGTGCTCCTGTGTTAATGCTTATCTCACAGTCCTTGGAGGATAGTAAATGGGCCTATTTTCAAGCTAAAAAATAGAGCTGGAATTGAGATTGGGTTCACCTCTCAGGAGGCATGAGTTCTTTTAGCAATGAATAGACAAGCAGCAACCACTTGGTCACTGGTTATTTAAATCTATAAGGCCAGCTTTGCCAGGCTTGTCCCTTCCTATTTGTGTGTGACACAGGAGGAAAGGTATTTTAGTAAACAAACAAGCAAGTCCCAACTGCATGCAACATCACAATTCATAGAGCTTGTCAGTGTTAAACATCATGTTTGAAAATGAACTAAGAGCTTCAGAAATGGAAACCTCTCAACACTCACACACACATTTGCTACGATAACCAGTGATGGTAGGCAGGAGTCTGAGATGCCTTTTCCAGTGTCCCTGTCTGCCTGACAGCAAGTCTGTTGCAGCATATGAGCCACTGAAAGCAGAAATCTGAGGGAATGTTATGTGCATTCCCTGTCACCAGAAATCGGTTAGGAACTTCAGGACAGGAGTCTGTGCAAACTCAGAAAATGAAAGACATTGGAATGATTAATGCACTAATTCACAAAAGGGGAAACAAATGTTCAAGATCCCCGTCTAGAGCAAGTGTTCTCTAGTGATCACAGCAATTTGTGTTTTTGCAATTTGCTTTCACAGGACAGCCTCTCTCTCTTTTCTTCAAAATAATGCAAAAGAATTTGAAATCTCAGTGATTTTCAAAGCAGAACAGTTCCTAGTCCGGTTCTGTGTAGGGTGTTGTAAAATGAAATGTGTGCATTTATTTATGTGTTTTGGAGTTATTATATCTTTATCACAGATCTTAAGACGGCCTGTTGGTTCCCAGTGTATGGCTATATACAACACAAAGCCTAATTGCAATCTTGATGTCTTACAGTCACAGGGAATGCTCCTCCCTGAAGGTGCAGACATATGCATCTCCTCTCACTCACACAACTAGAGAGAGATTACATGGTATTTCAGATCTGATTTTGTAACTGTATTCTTTTTTGTTGGTTATTTTCATTGATGTAATGATTGAAGATATAAAATTAGCAAGATCAATTAAGATATTAGTAGATGTCAAAAGGGACTGTGCATGACGCATCTCCTCTCTCTCTGGAGATCTGGGATAAACAATAAAGCTGACACCTCAAGCCCTGTCATAATAATATGTCTGTTTCTGTAGTATTATTAGCAGTAGATAGAAGTCCTGAGACCTAATGACTGCCAGTTTTGAATGTGGACAGTGCAGGCAAGCGGTTTTGTGAAGACTCCCTCAGCAGTCAATGGAGACTGAAAACATCTCAAGAGAGTATTCAGCTGGCCTATTGTAGACAACTATTTCAGGGTGTGAAGAATCCCCATGCATCTGTGCTCAAATTTTCACTGCCGTTTGTGGGAGCCTAGATAACTTAGACTAGAAGTTTAACTTTTCAATGGTTGCAGTTAAGTGACTTGAATCCCATCCAAAGCAAATACTGTAGTCCTACTGAATTCAAGGAGAATGCTCACATCAGCACTTGCCTGCTAATTCTCCTACCAGGTGCAGAATCAGACCTTGCTTTATGATATAGCAAGCTGCAGCAGGTTTGAGAGTAGTTACAATTAGATGCCCCATATGAAACCAACAAAGCCTTTGCTTCGATAATATGTCTCTATCTTCATTTTATGGCAGTTTGTCATAATTTTGCCTGCCTATAAGGGTTTATGGTCATAATAAGATATTGACACATTTAACAGCAGCTGTTTAAAATTTCATAAATATCATAAATTACAACCATTCCATTAAAACAAAAACAGAGATTAAAAGTATAAAAATTTGGTGAGAGGCAGATTCCTAATGTTTAAAAAAATAAAAACGGTGTTTTAACTACTGTAATGTGACTGGGAGGGCGAGTAGCATGTTACTATAGTAGTATGCTGAAAATATAATATCTAAATAGGAAAAATCCATATAGGCAAAAGATCAACTGAAATTAAAAAAATCCATAAATTATAAAATTACCAAATTTATAAGAAGTCCTAAGATATATCTAAATAGGAAAAATCCATATAGGCAAAAGATCAACTGAAATTAAAAAAATCCATAAATTATAAAATTACCAAATTTATAAAAAGTCCTAAGATAAAAGTTTCCCAGGATAAAAAAGAAATTGTCTACGTCTAATTTTTTTCTAGATATTTTGAGACCCATTCAGTAATGGCAAACCCCTAGATTTGTCAAAACATATTTTCCCTACTGAAATCTAATCAACCCTGTGACCAAGATACACCAGTCATATACAGTGACTACTGTTTAGTAAGGCTAAGTTAGAATCTTATGATTATGTACAGAAATAGCTTGTTAATATAATTTCTGTATGCACATAATTAGAACTATTAAAACAGTGGATTACAAAACTACAGGGATTTAATTTCTTTTTTTTTTTTTATCCCCCTTAGAAATCTAGATGGATGATGGCTTCCTCTGTGAAATCATTTTATCCTGCACTCCAGGATAAGTTCTGTCTTTATCACATAACCTAGAAGATGAAGTGATCTGCAACAGAATTTGTAACTATACTATTGATGTATCCATGCAGAGGCTGATCCTAATGACAGCAGGGTTCCTTCAAGAACATCTATGGATCATTTGCTTTTACAGTTCTTTCACTTATTGGAAACTTAAAGACATCATTACAGATGTGCTTGTGAGCAGATGCTTTCCCAGTTAACACATTAGCTCCCATGGAAGTACTGACTGTTTAGTGCAAATGCATTTGGGTTGTCATCCAAACCCAGGGAAGAGTTTCAGTTGATTTAGCCGTAGCAGACTGAAGCCGTCTACACTCATAGCACCAGGTTATTGATTTAGACAACACTGTTGCCCTACCTACCCATTTCTATGTGCACATGGGGATGCAGGGTTTGGGACCAGGAGGAGGGAGAGAAAAGGCGCAGCTTATTCACTTGGAAACACTGTTGGAAATATGACTTTTTAAAGAAATTTAGACATCTGTTCTTTCTTCCGTACCCCAGTTAAGTAGCAAGTGTTCATTGTAGGCATGTAAAATGATGTATTGGATGTAGTCTTGTGGTGTCTCATGTTACACAGCCAGGGGCAATCAGTTACTATAGGAAATTTTCAGTGTACTAATCTGCAAACATAATGAACTTATCAAAATAAAGAAATAAATTAAATGGAGGGTTAAACTCTTTTAATCTTTTAATCAAAGACTTAGTGGCAGAATGTTATAATGAAGACCCGACATTGTCTTCATTACTTGAACGCTAAATTCATTAGTGTTTCTATGAAGTTTCATAAATTATTTAAACTAGCCTTGTCAAAATAAATGAACAAAGTGTGTTCTACAATACTCTGGAACTATTTCTGCTTTTTCTTTTTTTTTTTTCTTGCTTTCTTCACATTGTGCTTGCTTATGTTCTTGATAGTTCACAGAGTTGGTTGATTCACAGTGGAGACCTGCTTCAATGCCTATTAATTTTAGTGGGAGTCTTACAACTAAGCTTGGTGGGAGTCTGAGTGGGCCCTGAGTGTCCCAGTATAAATGAAAATAAGTCATGTTCTATTGTTATTGCTAATTACCCCACAAGCATTGCAGAGCTGGGCCTGTCTTTGACTCTGACTGTACAGCACTTAACATAATGGGGTCTCCATTCTGATTGCACTATCTCCATTAATGTAATAGTTCTTTTGCCTATTTTAAATCTCTGCCATGTGCTCAGGCTATTTTTAATAATTAATTACCTGCTTTTCAAAAGTTGTAATCTGTGCAAGACAGTGAATGAATGTTGTGGTTTAACCCCAGCAGGTGATAAGCACCACACAACTGCTCGCTCACTCCACCTGGTTGCGTTGGGGGAGAGAATCAGAAGAGTAAAAGTGAGAAAACTTGTGAGTTGAGATAAAGACAAGTTTAATAGGAAAAGCAAAAACTGTGAGTGCAAGCAAAGCAAAACAAGGAATTCATTCACTACTTCCCATGAGCAGGCATGTGTTTAGAGCCATCTCCAGGAAGGCAGGGCTCCATCACATGTAACGGTTACTTGGGAAGACAAATGCTATCACTCCAAATGTCCCCTCCTTCCTTCTTCTTCCCCCAGATTTATTTGCTGAGCATGATGTTGTGTGGTGTGGAATATCCCTTTTACCAGTTGAGGTCATATGTCCCAGCAGTGATCCCATCCCAACTTCTTGTGCACCCCCAACCTTCTCGCTGGTGGGGCGGTGTGAGAAGCAGAAAAAGCTTTGATACTGTGTAAGCACTGCTCAGCAATAACAAAAACAACCCTGTACTATCAACACTGTTTCCAGCACAAATCCAAAACTTAACCCCATAGTAGCTACTATGAAGACAATTAACTCCATCCCAGACAAAACTAGCACAATAAAATATGTATTATAAAATGTGATAAGTAGCTGTTATCAAAAATTATGGCAATATTTTAAGAGTGTCTTTCATAATAGTGAAATTATAGTAGGAAAAAAATGTTTGAGGGGATTTTAATCTATTGTTTAATGCATACACACATACATAAATAGATAAATATATACATATCTATGCATTTCTATTTATGCATACTTACATAAAATCTTTGGTCCAGATTGTAATCTGCTAAAACAGATGACCACCTGTCTGTGAGCTCCATAAGAAGTGTTATTTTGTATGAAACCATACACAGCAGACACCCTAAAAGGAGCAAGGACAAGATGGGAAAATATTGCACAGCTGAAGGGGTGTAGCAATGAACATCTAATACTAATTAAAAAAAGAGAATTCTTGTGACAGCTTTTCTCTTAAGATAGTTTGGTTCTACTTTCCTCAACATGGGGTTCTGCCTGGTAGGGATACTGGGTGGAAACAGCATGAGAATTTTATTAGATGAGATATAAATTGAAAAGCTCACCTCCAATCATTTCTGCAGAACACTTGCTACTGCAGACCCTTCAATTTCTATGGCATTCTCATATAAGGTAAAGACAAAATTTAGGATTTGAACTTGATCTCAAAGAAGGCAAAATCACACTTTATTCCTAAATGCTAAAAAAAAAAAAAAAAAAAAAAAGAAAAAATAAAGGTTATATATATTTCTGAATAAAAATAGTGTCAGAAAAAATTTCAGTGAAGGAAATTAAGTGTTTCAGGTCTGTGCATCATTTCAGTGATGTACAGTTCTCTTTTACTGAACTTCTGCGGCTTTGGAATTCCACTGAATAATCATACACTGAGTACTGGGGAAAGGGCGTTATCTTTAAATTATAATCATAGAATCATAGAGTGGTTAGGGCTGGAAGGGACCTTTAAGATCATCGAGTTCCAACCTCCTGCCATGGGCAGGGACACTTCCCCCTAGACCAGGTTGCTCAAAGCCCCATCCAGCCTGACCTTGAACACCTCCAGGGATGGGGCATCCACAACTTCCCTGGGCAACCTGTTCCAGGGCCTTACCCCCTCACAGTAAAAAACTTCCTCCTAATAGCTAATCGAAATCTACCCTCTTTCAGTTTATACCCATTACCCCTAGACCTATCACTACGCTCCCTGATCAAGAGTCCCTCCCCATCTCTCCTGTAGACCCCCTTTATGCACTAGAAGGCTGCTATAAGGTCTCATTCTTTGCTTGGATAAATTCCTATTAGAGTGTGAGTGCATGTGTGTGTAGGAGAGAAGCTGCTGATATTTTTCTCAGTTCTTCAGCAACCCCAGTTTCAATATCTCAGAAAAGCCTAGTATTTTTTTTGTCATTGGTGATACAGCAAATGCTGCTGGCCAGAAATATTGCCGTTCGTCATAGTCAACATCCTATTGATGTGAAAGGAAAACGTTCCCCTTTACTTAGAGTTAAATGCTGAACCATCTCACTGTCGCTCCTATGCCTTCAGAGTGCACACGCATAACTCTATCCTGACTGTGCACTTTAGCAGCAGATTAAATCATTCAAAGTCCCGTTTCATGGGGGCAGTAGAACTCTGCAGTCACAGAGTAGTAGATCCAAAAGCAATTTTCTCTTTACTGCAAAATGAATTTTTGGGGAGTCCCTTCATGTGTTCAAGCCCTTAGAAAATAGAATTGCAGCAATATCACGCTTTGTATTTGTGTGGCACTGTAAAGGGACTGTTGCTTCCCAAAAGCACTGTTTCAGTCTGTTTATTTGGAGGTTCAGCCCTGCATTGCTACCTGGATGGAACACTCTCATCCTGAACAGTAAGACCACAAGATTTCTTTCTCATGAAAATTTTTATTCTGCAGAAATTGATAAATATACCACAGAAGACTGACATGGTTTAATGCCACATTCTGGCTCAGTTTGAACCCTTATAGTAGATAAATATGAAATGTCATACCAGATGTCTGCTTAAAATGCAAGGGCTCTGCTTGTGAATCTTAGGTAAGGTTCAGCATCGCTTGTTCTCACAGTTGACTGTGAAGTGGGTCTGGCTCCCAGCCCAGGTCTCTCACACAATGATTAACCTGAGACTGCAGGGCACCATCTGGTACTGTCTCAGGTAGGAAACATATAAAAATGACTGAACAGTTACGCTTTTCCCTCTGTAAGCAGAGTAATATTTGAGGAATGGCACCTTTTTCTTTTCACCAGCAGAACGGCCTTGAAATATTTCATGTGCAGATAAAACCTGCACTCAGTACTGAGCCCCCTCCCCAAACCTGTCTGGAAGTCTTTGCTTCCTGACTTCTTTTTTAGACTCTTTCTTTCTGTCTCCTTCTCTCTTCTTCCCTTCCACCCTTCATCTTGCTCATTCTTCCTTGTTCTTTCTCCCCTCCCTTCTTTCCATGTTTTTCCTTCCTTCTTTCTTTCTTTTGCTCTCTTTTACACTTTTGCTCAGTCTTTCCTGAATGTTGATTGAGAGCCTGGTGACTTGATTCAACTGGAGACCTAGATCTGCCATATTTTCTGTTTTTTGCTGGAGAAGGACTTCTGCAGTAGCTTTTGGCAAGTCAGTGGATGAAGTAAATAACCAGCTCAGAAAGAGTGATGACTCTCAGGACTGACATGATGGCACCACCCTAATTTCTATAATCTAAGCAGAAAATTTAAGACATGGCTCTTTGGAAATGCTTCATGGACAATTTAAACAAATATTCACTCAAGGAAACAATGTTAAAGGGGGAAAATCCAAACAAAAAGCATAAAGGGCTTCCATCTTTTCCTTATGTCTCTTCCTTCTTTGGGTGGTAATATGTTTCAGTGGCTTGAGAACAGTAGGGCTTGTTCCTTTGCTGCCCTTCAACATTTTGAAATGCAAAAGCTGACCCTCTCACCCTCCTCTGTGTTTCTAGTGAATCTGTTCTAAAAAGCCCCTTGAAAATCATAGTGTGAAATATGGAAGTCATAAAATGTGAAATAGCCAAAGATTTGAGATTTCCTGGATTCAGGATTTTGCAGGCCCAGGTTTCTGTAATGCCTGCTCTGGCAACATCAAAGCTGCTACAGCAGTGGTTAAAGTGGTGGTCTGGCAGCCGCTTATCCAGCCAGCAGCAGCTAGGGGGGCGTCTCCCTACAGAGGTGGAGCTGAGTTAGCCTCTAAAATGGCTCTCACAGCTCTTTTTTTTGCCTGTACCTGTGTATTTCATAAGCAGGAAATCTGAAATAAGAACAAATGTTTAAGGTTCACAAACCTTGTTGCTACAGTTCTAACTCTTCGCAAGAACCAAAACCCATGGAAATGAAAATAAAATAGTCAGTAAACAGGATAAATTGATGGAGCAGTTGTGTCAGAAAATAATATCACCAGAATGTGTTTAAGTCTACAAAACTGGCTCAGACATAGGCTGGACACTTGATGCAATTAAATATTTGGGAATTATTGATTCTTTGTTTTCTCTGCAAATTTTGACAAAAGTACCATCTTTTTCATAACTATTACATACATCCTCTTTTTAAAAATAAATAAAATATTTTAAAAGCATATGCAATGTTCAAAAATATTTAAACAGCTCTGTGTAGCGTTATTATGGGTGCTGGAAATTATTAACATTTGGGCAAGTGTAGTTAGGACTCTACTCTTCATGATGATCTGCTCCAGCAGCCAGACTTAACTAGTGAGCTACCTAGTACTTTGACTTCTGCTCCTAGAGGTTCCTGAACACAGGAGGAAATTCTCTTTTTTTAACCATTAAGGTAGCTAAAGATAGCTAAGCTGCAAGTAAACACATGAAGGTAAATTGGGATGTTGGAACTTGAAAAGGTATCTCCAACAGACAGGATAGATCGAATAGTTCCCTACTTCTTAACCAGACAGCACGTGTCTGTTCTTATCTGGGAAACTCTTAATATTTTTTTATTATTTTATTAGAAGTTTAAATTACTCAGGAAGACTTGATAACACTGAATAAGGTTTGACATTACAGAAAAGCAAGTGTTTTACGTGTCCGTGGAAGTTCACATCAAGAATAAGAGAAAATATTTACAGAGATGTAAGGCGTTATGACTGTGATTAATAGGATGGAATTAAGAACAGACAGATGTAGGCTGGAAAGCATCAAAAACTTTCTCACACTGGTATGTCTGATAATATAGAAGGCACTCCAAAGGGAAGTTGTAGAAGAATCTTCAGTACTAAAAAATATGCTGTAGTGACCAATTCTTCATTGGTAGCAACATGAACTAGGCAGCCCAACAGGGCCTTTCTATCCCTGGCTTCCATTATTCTATGGTAAAATTAGAAGGCAAATAAGCAGAACTGTTCATGACAGCCTTATCTTTTATTGCTGGTAAGAGAATGCTCACTGTTACCCAAGCTAATCATGCTGCAATATAACTTCAACATTTTATATTGGATATTATTATAGGTACATATCACTATAACATAGTGCTTTCATTTTGAGCCCATCATGGTACTGTAACAGTTTTCTAGTGAAACATGTTAAATTTAAAGGGGAAAAATGAGTGAGAAGTATAATACTAAACTATATCTACTGTAGCTTCTGGTTTAGAGATGTTGTCATCAGATTTGGTTTTCATTACTAGCTCACAATAGCAGCTGGGATTTACTTTGTGTGTGTGTCATTTTAGTCTGAGGATCTCCAGGGCTTTTAAATGCATTCAATCTTTCCTATACTGTGGTACTTATTTTTCTTGCCTGCTTTTCTGTACTTTTTAATTTCATTGAAATTAATTGTTGCTTAGATCAATGAATTGCAAATGTCAGTATACTGATGGGATGCTGGGGAAGAAAGAAGTTTTCACAGAGCTTCATGAGTTATGGGGCCACCTACTAAAAAAATGTGTCATTACTAAAACTCAAGCAACTCCTTCATTTGAGATGATAAAAAGACATTTTTAAACTTTTGCATAGGATACTAGAAATTAAGTCCAGATACACAGAAGGAATAATACCCCTCAAGTTGTTTCTAATGTACCTGGGAGCAAATGGATGCCTTTATGGAGTCAAAGATATGCCATTTTTTTGATTGCTGTTTATTTTGGGGAAGAAATTTCTCTGAAATGACAGAAATTATTTATGTAAAATGGAAGATCTTGTTCATTAAGGAAATAGTCTATCACTCTGAATATATACCCAGTGAACAACTAGATGTGTTTCTGTAGAGATTTAAAATAATTTAGAGCCTACATATCCCCCTAAAAAAAATATTAATATATATACATGAGGTTGGCCCAAATCCAAGGTTGGCAGATTGAGGGGCAGAGCACTGAGGTGTTCATAAATATGCACTCAGAACTGTAGTTATAACTCTTCTTCTAGATGTACACAAGTATACTCCCACTTCAGATTTGTCAAGGAATAAGGACTTTACGAGAGACAAGCCTGTGTATTTCTCTGGATCTCAGAAGTTATGATTTCCACCTGAGAAGAGCTGTTTTACTCTCTTAGTGTTTCATTAAGAAAGTTTACCAGGAAATAACAGTAAAATCACTTTTCCTGTCCTAAAGGATGCAGTTGTATATGCACAGATAAAATTAGGTAAGATCTGATTTTGAATTTTTTCTTCTGGCAGATTTCTGTCAAAATCTGCATGTCAATTGCTAATCCAGAACTAATCTGAAATTCAACTGTAATATAGTGCCAAAAAAATCTTATTTTCATTCAGCTAAATACCAGGTTAAAGAGAGGTCCAGAAGGTGCATCTCTTTCTGTGACATCCTTGTCCATTTGGCAACCACCAATGGCAACGGTGGCTGGAGGAAGCTTCATCTACCTGTAAAGAATCTAGGACCTCTCTTTACTAATCGTTAGGTTGTAACCCAAGGACATTGACCTTCCTTCAGTGCCTGAGGAAGGCTCTTTCGATGGGTAACTTCAATGGCTGGTACATCTGGGTTCTCGGAGACACTATATGGATACACCACTACTTGTACTAGTACCATATGAGAGTTTACACCAACAGTATGAATCACATAAAGAAAGAATATGCACTTCTATGGCTATGGCTAATGTCTGGTACTTTTAATAATGAATTTCAACTGAAAAGTTTACAATGAAGCCTTAAGTTTCTAGTGTAAGTGTTCTAGTTTGTCCAACACAGAAGAAGAGGATGCAAATTTGGAACAAGGGGCCTGATTTAGATGAAAAAAAATAGAACTGAGGGTTAATTTGGTTTCTGTTTATTTCTACTGACATACATCATGTGTAGCTTATGTACCAGTGATAGCTGATGCTATGTGAAGTCTATCTTTGCTGTTGCTGGTGTTACCAGGGAAGACCTATGCTATCAGAAATTATTGAGGTACATAATTAAACTGTGATAATTTGTTGCAATGATAATCAGGAGTGACCCACCATTTGAGAGTTTAGATTGCCATTGTAACACTCTCTCTTCCCACAGTTCTGCTCCTTGAGAGCACGTATACATGTCTGAGCCTTTAGTGGAGCAAGGGAGGAGTGTGAGTGTGTGAGCACAGGCAGAGGTATCAAAGCCTGTCTTCATCTTCTCGTTACCAAAATATCTGCCTAGAGATGCCTCGGGAATAAGAAGGAGAGGTATGGAGGTGGTGGGGAGGAAAAAGCCATTACAGAGGTGTAATGGAGCTGCTTACTCCTGCTGGGCACAAAACTTGTCTGGGCAGAACTGCAGCTCTGTGTTATTGATATAATAGCAAGTTTAATAACTTTAGCATTATTTATGCCTAAATACAGTTAGAAGTTTAATATTGCCAAAGGTAAAAGTATATACATACATTTACATATAGCTATATAGATACACACACATCTTTATGGTTAGAGTTGAATATGTGTAGATCTACTCATCATATATATATACACACAAACCCATGTTCCTTTAAGTGCAGAAAATAGGCCTGACATCTACATCAAACAGTAGTGTTTCTCAACATGCAAAACCTTAGCTAGTAATTTTGATATGATATTAAGTCCAAGGGGATGGGAACAGAAGAGAAGGGCTATATAACTGTAATCCATTGCCCTGTGTCATCTCTGTAGTGAAAGAGTAGCAGTGTATAACAACTTGTAAGAAAACTCACAACGCGCAGAGAGTATTTGAAGAAAACATCAGCTAAGTCTTTTCAAATTGTACTACTTACACAAAATCACCAGTATGATAAGACTTTAAAAACCTATTAGGCAATTGAAGTTCTGTTTTTTTGGTTTTTTTTTCCCTGTAATTTGACAAGAAAGTCTTTTTGTTAGTGACTTTCATATTGTATTAGCTATAAAGAGGGAATGAAGAAGTAGGCTCTGGCTGCTAGCCAAGTCTGAGATGCAGTCCTACCACAATAAATTCCAAGGTGAATGGAAAATCACGCAAATGAGCAAAGAACTTCAATGACCAGACATGACACAGATAAGCTGAAAGTGCAACATTAACCTTTAATTTCTGCTATGACAAAATAACTTGGAATTTGGGGGGCAAAGCCCTGGCTCAGAGATGGATTTCATTGTTTAGCCTCATATGCAGACACAAATGCTTATTTAGCAGGTTAGATAATGTCTGTTCCACCTTATTAGGGATCATGCGTACATAAATTCTCTTCTTTTCCCGATTCATGGGTATAATTTTGTCTTTCTGTTGTTAATTTGCTTCAGACAGCTTACTGTCTAATATTTCTGTTTTCTTAGAAACCTCAAATATTTAGCAGAATATTGTACCTCAACACCTCACAATCCCTCTTCACGGCTGCAGAAAGAGAATAAAATTTGTGTATTGTCTAAATTAGGCTTCAGAATGAGATATCTTCTTTTTAAGGAGTAAATGGAAGGAGAGGATAAAAATATTGCATTTCTAGTTAGTACATCCCAGAAAGACCTAACTAGAAGAAAAAAAATACATATCTAATTAAATTGAAAACTGCAAGGCAAATTATACATGAAGAAAAAAAGAAATTATGAATGTGTATATTTCCACATCAAATACTTAATGAAAACCTCTGTTCTTGGGTGTGTCTGTTTTCTTGGTTTTGGGGTTTTTTTTGGTGCATGTATTGCAGCATTTATGAAGGCTCTTCCCCCTACAGCCCACAACTGAAATTCAAAGTTTAAATGGCATGATGAACAGATTTATGTAATTCAATTGTGGTGTCGCTAAACCTGAACATAAAATTATACTGCTGGAAGTGAAAAGAGCTCAGAGGAGACAGCAGCCAGCATTTATCCAGTAATCAAGGTACTGGACTGATAGGGCTATGAATGCATGACATAGGCTAAGTATTGAAAAAACATTTCCTCTTCTTCATCTTCTTTCAAAAATAAAAGATTTAAAATAGTACTTTATAGTAAAGAAATCAAAGATGTATGCACATGTATAAATCCTGTTTTTAAAGGGTTTGAAATTATTTTCTAGTTTACTACAAAATGGACTTGGGATATCAAGTCAACACCTTATCTAAATCAAATGTTAGTGCTATATTTCAGTATTTGTTGTCAATGACTGAAAGTACTGACCCAGATGAAGCTGACTGGCATCCTGTTCGTAACTTTCCCAGTAGTTAAACTGGTGAACTGCAAATTGTTTTCAAGTGCCTCTGTGCCCCCATTTCTAAAATGAGGATAATGGTTCTCACAGAGATCACAGAATCACTGAATGTTAGAG
>NW_010147633.1:6196-47240 GCF_000699245.1 Pterocles gutturalis | reverse complement strand
CCCTCCGAGCGGCCGATGGTGCTTTTCTGCCTTTCTCTTCTGTAGGGTCTGATGCTGTTTGGATTTTAAAGTGTTTCTCTTTAAATTATTTCCTTCGGCGTGCCTCGCTGGGTTCGATCTCTAGGCCAGTTTGAAGCTGTGGGAAAGTGGTTGAAAAGAGGCTCTGTTAAGGGGCTGACTTGTGTGTTGGACCGTTCCAGGCAAGTAGCATTGAAGTACATGTGTATGTTTGCTGTATAGGTAGAAATGAAGAGAAATTACTGGAGAAGCAAAGAAAAGCATGGCTGGAGCAATCGCAAGCGCAGCTACCATCCCCATCGGTACAGAAGACCCAGTCACAGCAACTGTACTGAAAGGCAAGTACCTGCAGCTTGTGCTTAGCGTGGAGTAAGCTGTTAGATGTTATGACTAATTAAATTTGCAGAATGGTGCCTGTCTAGAACTGGGAGGGTTGCCATCTAAAAATCTGCTGGACAGTACTTCTTGTATATCTGTCATCCCTAGTGGGAGTGGAATTGCATTGATTTCTGGAGATTTATCGTATGTTTGCAACTCTATATTGATTTTAAACTGAGGCGTGGTGCCATGAGCTGGTAGTTTCAGGTGTGCCTGATCGTCCATAAACTCTTCATTAATATGCAAAGATAGTTCAGGGAAGAAAAACATTTGTGAGTATTTGATTCCACCTGCCTATTTATTTTACCCCTCAGTGTCTACGAGTGTAAAAACTCTCATTAAAGGATCTTTCTGAACGTTTAAAAGCATGTTAAATAATATGGTAATAATACCACATCTGGCAGATCATGAAACTGAAACAAGGTCTCAGGAATAATCCACTGCCTTGAAAACTGATTCAGAAAAGTACATTTTAAACTTTTGAACTTAAACTTGCCTGTGTTTGAGCTATTTTTATGGCTCTTTTTCTTTCCCATGTTCTTTTCTTAGTGCCTCTTGTAGGAATAAACGAGGCCGATCCTTTGTTTTCAAGCTCTCTAAAGTTTTTTGAAATGTATTTTTAGAGAAAGAGACACATACAAACAAACACGCATGTATAGATGTATGAGTTGCCCTGTTAGTTGTATTTGTGTAAGAAAAGTTAGAAATGCAAATAGACTCTTAATTCATCAATCTAGAATTAAAAGGGTTTTATTAAAAAGCTTTAAATTTAAGTGCTTGGGTTTGATGAAGGTTTTTTTTTCCCCCCTTGTAGATCAGTTATGTTCTATAGTTGTTTTCAAAGTTGTATAATCAAACAGCAATAGAGCTGGTACTGGAACTAGGATTTCTTAGTCATTTTGTTTTCAATAAATTATGATTCTTGCAAAACATCTTGGCCTCATGTTTTTAAGATGACATGTTAAGACCTGTCTAAAAAGTGAGAATTGTACAGGTGATTTGGAAAACATCCCAGTGGCATTTTAGTCATCAGTACTGAATGTGCCCATTTAAATCACTTCAAAAAGAAGAAAGCTGCAGTTATCCTGTCAACTGCAATATTTATTACAAAAGCAGAGACTTTTCTTTCTTAGAGTTTTCATTAAATTTTAGTTTATTTTGCATGTTTCTGAACATTGTTGATGAAATTCTTGTCCTGAAGAGAATGGCAAAATGTTTTTTGACGTGACATTAATGTTTTACCCACACGGTCTCTCACTTTATGCTGTGAAGACTTGCATGCTTTCAAGGGTGGTCTTTTCTTCTAATCAGGGGGTATGGTAAAATGCTCGGATTTAATCTGTAACTGAAAAGAGTTAAAGACACTTGCAGAATCAGCAGCCACCTCTAGTGTTTTAGCAAGTAATTAAGGCTTTTGAGATGTTGATATCTCTTATGTTATTGAGAGGTTTTTAAGCTGAATATTTTTACTGTTCCGTTTTCATGGTTTAAGTGTATGGTGATGTACACCGTGTGCTTATCACAGCCCTGCAAAATTGTACTCTATTAATTTCAATAACAAGCAGCTTTCTAGATTCTTTGTGGGAAAGATATGTAGGACAATTGTGAGCATGTGTTGAAGGCAGCGCTGGTTTTTTAGGCCGGAACAGGAGGAATCACAGACCGCAGTGAATGCAGGCCCCAGCAGCAGTGAAGATCCTTCTTCATCCAGTTTAACACAGAACTCTGTAGCGCCAGGTGAGAGACCATGTTTATGGGTCAAAAACCAGTGTCTATATGCTGACTGTATGAAAAAAGTAGCAGTAGCTGCATTAGTGGTATGGTGTTGAAGGATATAAGCAGTAAAGCTTGTAGAGAAAAGTAACATTGGGTGATATAAAAAGATGTAGTAAATGGGGATCTAGAGAGCAGGGCCAAATACACATTCAGGCCCACAAGCGCTTCTCATGTTTGAAAACTTGTGTGCTTAGCCCAGCTGATATAAACTGAAATAACAGAATTCTATTTCTCCCTCCAGAATGGTGCTTTGGGAAGAAAATGAACGTTGTTTCTTTTCTCACAGGTGCTGAAGATGTTATTATATACATCTTTCAATAGAAACGTTAAATAAGCAAAGAAAATACGAGAGCATATAAAAAATTATAACTTGCATCCAGTTATTCAGTCTTTATAAAAGAAATAACAATCCACCACTTCAAAGGGGAAAAAATAGTCTCTCTTTATGCCTTCAGTGTATTTTGTGGTCTGTAAAAAATACACTTTGGCTAAATGTTTGTTCATTACCAAGGAGCTGACTGGTGAAACCAGACTTGATGCAGTAGCAATGCTGTTGAGGAAGATGTCCCATTTGCACTCTGGTTTCCTGACTCATTAAACAACCCGAGCAAAAGCTAAGCCTGTGGGAAGATGCATTTCTCCACAACAGGAGAGTCCTGAAACACCAGTGGCTCTATAACCTCTTAACAACAAAGCCAGAGTTTAAAGAGACCTTGTTTGTGTATAACTCTTTTATGCTTATGAGGCTGTGAGCATGTAAGGAGATGTATCCTGCAAAACAGTTATTGCTGTATAATTAGATTCCGTATGCTAAACGCAGTGTGCTTTTATGAACCTTACTGATTCATTCACTGACTTTATATTTTTGTTGACCTGAATAAGTCTTGGTCACTTGTTGCTAATCTGAAACCTAGAAGATGCTGACAAGAAAGGTTGGACCAGATGATCCTTGTGGTCCCTTCCAGCCTGGTATTCTATGGTTCTGTGACAAGGAGATGAATTGTAAGCACCAGCAAAAAGAGGTTACTTTAAATGCAATTTCTGGTAGTAGATAAAGGTTTAAATAAAAACTCCTGAAATTAAGATGTTAACACTCGCCTCTTCTGAATAAAATCCTTTGTCTTGAGACAATGTACCATTATGAATCTGTCAGAGTATTTTGCCTGTCTGCCTCTGTGAATTTACCTGGGCAGTGAGGCACTAAAACTGAATGTTTCTCTCATCCCAGCTCATCCTTTTTGGAAGGAGCTTCCGTGTATTGTCCAAATGTAGTCTTGATTGTATCTAAATCTCTCCTATGTGTTGAATAAAAGGTGGCTTGTTTGGGAAGGTGAACCACTTTATCTTGGTTTGGGTGATACCTTATCAATTTTTTTTGTTGTTTCGGTCTGACCTACCTAATTTCTTAACCCAGAGCATCCCCTCATGATTGGTTTATGAAGAAAGGTCATATATTTGTTCTGCAGCAAAACCTTTCCTCTGCTTCTCTGATTTGTCTGAGTTTCATCTTGGTCGGTGGTGGCTTCCCTTCTGTACCTGTGTAATGGCACTGCATTTGAAAACTATAAATCTTTTTTTTCCTTTAAGTGGCTGTCATCTATTCCTAGTCTATCATGCTTGGGACCTGCTGAGGTTTGAGCCTTGTGACTGACATTCCCATGAAGATGTGGGATGTCAAAGAGCAATAAACAAACTTGGCTAACCATCTGATTTTGCCTGGGTTTTGACACTTTTTTTTTTTTTTAAGAGCTGCCAGGATTTTACTATGACGCAGAAAAGAACCGCTATTTTCGCCTACTGCCTGGACATAATAACTACAACCCACTCACGAAGGAGAGCATTCAGTACAAGGCAATGGAATGCAAAAGACTGAGACTCTTAGAAGAGGAAGAAAAACAAAAGAAGGTACATTCTGAAAAAGATTGCAATTAGGCTTTATTGTGCTCTGGCCCAGGACTGATTATAAGCTAAAGCCTTTCAATTCTGACTGTGGTACAGTTCCCTAAGCTGTCTGAAGAAATGAAAATTTCTTTTTGCTGAGGATTTATAGTCCTCAAAGCCCTTTGTTTGGCTGTTCCACACAGGACTGAAAGCAAGTCATTACAAACAAAAAACTTGTAAAGAGAGAGGAACTGTGCTCAGAATTGCAGATTGTCCAACAGTTACACTTGAGTCAGAACATTGGATGCCAGGTTTCAAATCCCTGCCTTGAATTGGCAAAGTGAGGTCTTGATTTTAAGATTTCCACAAGTTTAATAAATGTATTGATCATATTCCTGGACCCTGAAGAAACAATACTAGTGGTATTTTGTGGAAACAGCTTCTTCATGATTTTTTTTGGACAGGTCAGGGCAGGTCTTATGTTAATGCTTGGAAAGCCTGTATGCTTTTCATCATAAAGGGTTACAGCAGAGCTAGTGCTGATGCTGCATATCAGTAATCTGGGTAAAATAGCTAACAAGGATGGGTTTTAATTACCTGACAGCCATATCTTCCAACTTTACAAATCACAGGTCAGCTTAAACGTGCTGTCATTTGAAAGAAGCGAGCAGTACTTTTCTCCTTAGGTAATGAAGTTCTCACTTCAACCAGCTATTCAGCTCTTCAGTATTCACTGTGAAATGCTGCTGTTGGTTTGGTCTTAGCTTTTTTTTTTTTTTCTCTCTTCTATTGTAGCTGTTTCCATGAGCAGCTGAGGTTTCATAGATACCAAATAGCTGCTTGCTGCGTTGCTGTTGATGGGACCTGTGGATATACATCTCTTCTCAAAATGTGGTTATTGAATCAGATGTCTGAATTAGGCTCCCAGATAAGAACATTTTGACTTTTAAATACTCACTTTGTCAGAACATTATCAAAAAGGTTTCTTATTCTGTAACTTTGTGAAGTACTCTATCCTTTGGTCTCCCAGAAAGTCATTGCATGAAGTTTTAAAAAATGATGAATGGAAAAGTAGTTTAGTGCAGCAGTAAGACTGCATAGTTAATAGCAGTCTTGTTGTGATAAAAAGTTTTGCTGTATAATAAGAATTTAAGGTGTTATAGTGAAACCAGAAGGTGACTTCACATCTCAAGGTGGTACTGCTGATAATGTCAACGTTTTTTGGTTTTTTTCTCCAGTTTTTTATTTATAGAAGCACCCCATGCCTCACAGGAATATATTCTTGTCTCTTTCTTGTTTGCTTACTGTAATAGACCAGAGAGATGGTGTTGGAATGTGGTTTTTTCAGATGTTCTGAAAATTTCAATGTATGTAGGCTAGAGGAAAAAGTTACCTTAATATCCCAAATATCTAAGACCACAGCCATGTTTGAATTGTAAAAAAGCAAATAACTGAGTACACTTTCATGTTATTCTCTTCCAGAAAACAACAAGGCCTGGACTGAACTCATCTATGCTGTTACAGAAGAGGCAGCTGGGTTTGGTCAGCTCCACAAGTTATTGCAGGTACAGTGATTTGATTTGTCTTCTGTTTGCAATACCAAGTTCTGCTGTTAGTGCAACTGTTCCTGTCAGGTTTTTTTGCATTTGTTGCTGTTTCATTAGGACGAAGAGGAACATATCTCTTGTAATAAAAAAACAGTTCTATTCCTCTATACTAGAGTGTTGAGAATTCAAATGAAGAAGAGGTTTCCCAATTTCAGATAATTGGAGTTTAAAACATCACATTTTTTTCTATATATGCTGTGTTGCCGCATTGTGCTTTATGAACACAGTGCAGCTTTTCTTTGGATAAATGCTCTTTGACTGACGTGACCATTCCCCCTGCCCCCCGTTAGAATCACTCTGCTCAGATTCAGTAACAGTGCAGAAGGCAAGTCAGTGACTCACTATGTTGTTGTTTCTGATACTGAAGATGTGCTGGGGTTCAAAATAATGAGATGAAATTCCACGAATGTGGAAGATGCACATGTTCATGGGTTATATAAAAGAATTTGTAGCATGTTAGTTGTTCAGGCATTTTATCTTGAGATAAAGATTGATTGAGAAGCAGTTTTAGATATCCAGAATTCTTTTCATTTGGCGTTCAGCCTAGGCTTACATAAATTCTTCTCTCTTTCTGTGCACACACCGCCACCCCTTGCTTTTACAGGCTGGTCCATGAACTAAAAGTGAACTGCATGCAGAGGAGGAAGATAGAAATTCACAGTCCAGATTCCTCTGTTGCTGGAACCAACAATTTTAAAATAATTGTGGTATGTTATGAGAACTGTTAAGTCTTTAGGAAGAAGAGAGACTATCTTCAGTGAAAGTTCAGGATGTTGTAATCAAATCCTATAGGTCAAATTTCAGTTCTCAAAATCTGTGCTCAGTAATTTTAAACAGGTAGGAAGAGGCTGTTCCTTTCCCAGAAAGGAAAGTGGTGAAAAGGTTGGATATGAAAGTGAGGGGAGTTTTTTGGAAGTTGATCAACGTGTTCTTGTGAAAATAACCAGGAGTTGAGTGGATAATTAACATGGGGCTGGGAGAGGGAGTGGAAAGGATTAAGAGAAAGAAGAAGAAGAAAATGAAAGAGAAGAATTTTGGGAGTGGCAAAGTGTGTGGTCCAGAGACTCTACGTAAACATCAGTAATAATTTTATATCTCATGATCTAAAGGCAGTTTCTACTGGTTTTGATGGTACTGCATGTGCAGGATTGGTCTCTGGAGCAAATACCTTTCATGGTCTGTGTAGGACTAGCTCCTGGCCTTGTAAACAGAGCACTGCATAGGTAGCTGAAGCCAGAAGGGAGTCAGAAACTTAGTGTCGTAAAAGAACATCTGAACTGTAGCACCAGCCTTTTTGCTGTGATCCAAGAGCAGGAGAATTCCATGTTCACTTTTGATAAGGTTTAAATTTTTGAGTCCTCTACCAATACCAGCCTGTGCTTACTAATCAACCAGAGTAAGTGTCTAGAACTGGTGAAATTGGAAAGAGTATTTATTGTTACTCAAGGACTAAATCCTTTTCTTACTCATGTTTTTTCTGTGCATGCATATAAAAAGAAGTTGGCCACTGTTTTTAGACATGAGTGGAAAGCAGATGGTGTTAAAGGGATCAGAATTTATGTGTTGTTTCATTTTAGACTTAATGCAGCTCTCTCAAGCTGTTTTTCCCTGTAAGTTTCCAGTAAGTGTGACCAGTAAGCTTTTATTTTACAGGCAGATGTTGCTTGTGAACGGATATTCACTGTAAATGATGTAGAGCATGGAGGCTGTAAATATGGTATCATCAACCTCCGCGGTCTGGGGAAGGAGTCTCTCACTGTGGAGATGTACGACAACCTCTACTTCACAAACCGCAAAGTACTGTGTCTGTTCCTGCTTCCTTTGGTTGTTGCATTCTCAGCACGCTGTTCTTGGGAAGCACAGGTGGAAGTGCATGAGGGTTGGGGAGGGGATTCGGAGGAGAGAATGGAAGAATCTAGCAATGTGAAGCTTGGATAAACACAGAATCACAGTAAACTTGTCTCTGAAAGTCCTCAGTACCAGTGTTAGTTCTCAGGAATGTTATGCTCCAATTGGAACGAAAGACTATGTAGAAGTACTAGCTTCCAAGGATAGTGCTTACTTCAGAGTTGCACTTGGCTGTAGCTGACAAAACTGATGTTGAGTGTCAGAAACTACTAAGATTTGCATGCTTCTTTCTTAAAAATAATTTTGGGAAAATGTGTTTATCCTCGAACATGAAGCATATTTAAAACAGGCTGTCATAATCTCATCATGCTCAGATTCTTTTAAGGATGATCTCTTAAATAATAGAATGTGCTTGATGCCTCAATCTGTGTTTAGACAGACTTCTCAATACTGCTCTGTCTCCTACATTTAAGAGGAGTATGAGGCCAAAATGTTCATGTTCCATTACTGGTCTATTTAGTGGGCTAAAGAAGTGTGCCCAGCACATAGTTTCATGTCATCTTTGCATGGAAATACCATTTCATGAATAAGAAATCACTAAAATAGTATGCCTTCTTGTGTCTGAAGGTGAATTCCGTGTGCTGGGCATCATTGACTTATCCAGATTCTCATGTTTTATATCCTTTTTAAAAAAAGCAAAATTTCAGTTCAGTTTTTACAAGTCTCCGTTACGCTGCACAGAACAACTAACTTGCAGGAAGACCTCTCATGTAGTTGCCCAGAAATGAAGTTTTCTGGAAAACAGAGAAAGTTATAAAAATCGAAAGATGTTGGAACTAGTGATGCAGACGTATGGTTCTGTTATAGATATATGTAGAATTGTTCCAGGTGAAACAAGGTGAAAGAAGCAGGTGAAAGAGGACCATCTTTCCTGCCCTGGAGACTTCCCACTTAATTAATAGTGTAGATGCCATATCCAAAATGATCTGACGTTTAGATATTGGCTGGGGCAAAAGAAGAAGAGAGGGGGTTAAGGCAATTAACTTTCTCTTTGAAGTGGACCTCTTTGAAAGTGTGTTGGTTGGTTTCTGTTGTAAACCATCCCCATACTGGTTGGAGTGAGAGGAGAAGGGGAGCAATTCATTGGCAGCATACTCTGCAACTTTCGGAGCATGTTTTGCAGATCTGCCTCAGAGGAAGAGGAAGGTTGATGGTATAGTAGAGGAAGCAGTAATGGGTAGTGCAGAGCCCGGAAGAGAGGAAGAAAAGGAAATTTTAATGTGGGAGATATAGCAGGCAACAGATGTGCTATTAAAGTACCAAAAAGAGAGGAAATTATATAGAAATGTATGTAATGGCTCATGGGAAAAGCCAAGCAATTCTGGAGTGATCCAGAAGGTGGCAGGAGTTCATCAGGCTTGCTCACAGCTGCTTAGGAGTTGGGGATTTTTAAGTTGGTAATTTTGTGCTTTTGTCTATTCATGCTTGAAGTGCAGCTTTCAAATCCTATTTATACCTGGTATAATCTTTAGAAAGTATTTTAATGTAATCTAAAGTGAGTCTTCCCTGCTCCCCCAGGGTGTGCACCTCTTTCTCCAACTTATCTCCATGAAAAACAGATACATACACAGATAATACAGTGGCATCAGCATGTAAAGAGGAGAAGGGTCAGTGTAGGCCATCCATTTTTTATCTATCACTAGAAAGATGCCTTAGTATTCCTCTTATCTTGTCTTTCTGGTAGTGAAAATACACGAGCAATAATTGTAGGGTTTCTAGCTCTTTCCGATGAAACAAATGAAAAGTCAGGACTTAATTGTAAACTGTAAGGCACATGGAAGGTCTCAGAGGGAAAGTATTGTGAGTTGTGGCTGTGTCACATCATCTTGCTTTTCCCAGCTATAAATGGTAGGCAGCCTGTTCCATTCTAGGGAGAAATCTTTGTTTTCCTTAACTCACTTCAACAAGCTGTGTCTCATGGGAATTGCAGAAACACCAGGCTGTGCCAGTCTGCTTCCAGCATCGTTGTTCAGCAGCGGTAACCCAGGTAGGGCGTTTTTGTTGTTTTTTTTTTTTCCTCCCATTTTCAATAGCAGTTATAGTATAAAAAGAGCAAAAAGGAAAGATTATTTCTGTACTTTTCTTAGCTGGAGACACTGGTATTCTTGTAAAACTTAGAAAGTCTGAAACAGTTTAAGAAGCGAACACATGAAAGAACTTACCTTAAGAATTAATTAACAAGCAGTATTCAGAGCACTAGTTTATTTTTATCTGCTGCTGATGTAGTGCTTCGCTTTGGCAAGAGAACATCTCACTTGTAAAGTAAAATTTGACATTTTTCATGAGTCGCTTGGCCTGTAACTAATACTCAGAAGCTGAACACAAGAAAGTACTCAGATTTCCTTATAGACTATCTAGAATCACTGCAGAATCCCTTCTCTTAGTAGCTGCTCAAGTGTGCTCGGTGAATTAACCAGAGGTGGAAAGCTGGCAGATGTCTCAGCCCATAGCTCCTTGTACAAGCTCATGCTGAGCTGTGTGGAAGCATGATTGTTGAGGAGAATCCTGTGTTTTAAGTCTGATGTCTATAGATGTATCTTCATATGTATGTTTGTTCAACGTGCTTGGAGGCAGGACTTTATTAATTGGACTTTCTTGATGGATGTCGAGCCATGCTGCTTCAGGTCACACAGTACAGTCCTCTAACCCACTTTCCATTCAGACATGATCAGTTAAGTTTATACAGAGGAAATCTGTGATGGATAAGATTTATGAACCTGTTTAAAATTTTTAATGTCATGCTATTTATGCAGCCATTAGGGAAAAAAAAAAGATGCACAGAGTTAGCATGAACTTGAAGTGTCACTGAAGGTGGATGGCTGTTAGGACACATGCCCAGTTACTCTGTAGAACATTTCAAGCCCTTCACCATGGTCAGATGCCCTGAGTTCCACCAAAGTCCTCCTGTGTAGTATTTCCTATTGACTGTTTTAGGTATTTCCAAGTTTCTTGACTTAGTCCACTCTCATAAATTGTTGGTTTGAGGGGACCTTGCTACGTAGAGGCTGTGAGCAAAGTACCTGCCTAAAACCACGTTTTAAACATGTCACCTGTGCTGCCTGACACACATATGATCGTGGTGGGTGTGCCATGAAGGAAGTGAAAACTGAGGACATAAAATTTATGTTAATTAGCAGACTTTGGCAGGAGCTACATGAGTAAGGGCCAAATCTAGGATATTGTTACTTTTTTAAATAGGCAAGCCAAGAACTTACACAATAGGATTTGGCTAAAGTAAATGTTTTGCGTTTCTAGCCCACTCATATTTAAAAAACAGCTTATTTAATGCCATAAGGCAAGTGTTATTTTTCTCTTTCCTGCCATGGTCAGGACTACTGAATAAATTTCACAGTCTCTCACAATCATCTCTCTATAGGGACTATAAATCCAGCTTACAATCATGAAGTCCCACTTTTGTTTCCTGTCTCTTGAGTAGCACATGGATGCTAATTGGGTAACATTTTCTATGCTTCAGATCGAAATGTTGAAAGTATGGAAATCCAGAGATGCTTCCGAGGTTATCATCCTGTCCTTCATGTGTTGCTCCTCTCTCCTAGGAGATCGACCTGGAATGCTGTGCAGCTTCAAGATATCCACTGCCTGGTCCTGTGCTTGGTGCCTGAATCCCCAAGCAGACAATTGCTTCAGCACAGGTGATCTGCAAGGCTAGCAACCTCTTCTATCTCAGTGGGAAAGACTTCTTGCATTAATCTCCCAGCTGCTACACAAATTACAGCTAAACAAACATAATCTGTCTTCCTTAGGCCTGACGCGACGAGTTCTTGTGACCAACATAGTGACAGGACATCGACAGATATTTGGAACCAGTAGCGATGTGTTGGCACAACAGTTTGCCACACAGGTAAGAACCACACACCCTTCATTTTTTTCCAAAGCACTGCCTCACTGGGTGGCTTTTTGTTCCGTTTGTGAGGGGACTCATCATGCTGACTGTGAGGTGGTGATTTCAGTTGCTGTTGGACGGCTGTTCCACAGCAGAGGTGATGTGAATAGCAACAAAGAAGATTAACTGATTTCAAACTCTGGCAACAGGTAATTTTTGTTAATTGTACAGAGGTAAAAAGGAAATGAAGGAAGTACAAAGAGCACAGTAATAATGCATTGTAAAATTATTTTGGTTTTGGTAAATTACGTCATCTTATTAACACTCAGTGTATTGTCTCTATTAAGAAGGAGAATACCCCTATAAAATACCAATGGACTTGTTCACAAAGATTTAGTGGGAAGGGTGAAATTGGAATACATGAATTCCAGTTCCTGTTTTGCTGTTACATTAAACTAAGTTCCTACTTACCTACCTGAACTTTTACAGATAAAGTAAAGAGTAGAAGTTTGAATGCAACTAATGAATTGGCTGAAAAATGTCTAATAAAAAATTTGGGTTCCTAATACCCATGTTAATAAAATAATTTGACAACTGCACCAGAGAGCTCAAAAGCTTGAGTCTGTACAACTTGTAAGATCCTTTCAGATGTTGCATAGTACGCGTCTTTCTCTTGGATTCTTCCAGACTCCAATGCTGTACAATGGTTGCCGTTCGGGTGAGATTTTCAGTATTGACGTGCGTCAACGCAACCGAAAGGGCCACAGCTGGAAAGCAAATCGTCTCTTCCATGACTCGGCAGTTACATCAATTCGCCTTCTTGAGGCTGAGCATTATCTGATGGCAGCAGATATGGCTGGAAAGGTATGGTTTTGTTGCGTTTGGGGTATGCTGTTCCTTTGGGTATCTGGGCATTGACAGGTGCTTATCCCATTCCCAAGGGTGGCTGCCTGTTCTTTGGGGGGGTAGTATGGAACGGGGTGGTAGTCACACATACGGGTCCTCTTCCAGATGCACTTATTTATCAACCATCAAATGCTCTCTGCTTTGTTAATATAGCCTCTTTCAAACAATCACTTCAACTTGCAGATAAAACTGTGGGACCTGAGAGCAGCAAAGTGTGTGAAACAGTACGAAGGCCATCACAATGAATATGCCGTTCTCCCTTTGCACGTAAATGAGGAGGAAGGACTTCTTACAGCAGGTGGGTTGACTTTTTCCCCATCTACTTTTAGAGTGCATGGCAGTGATACTCTTATACCCGATTAATGTTTCTTAGCTACAGCTGTTGGAAGCAGTGAAGCTGTTAATTCTTTAAAATTCAGAAGAAATTTAGCCTTAGACATACTGTAGTATACCATGAAAATTAAGAAATCATGTTATGGATGCACACCTACTACTGCTGTGTCCTGCAAAAGTCCCATTATCCTTTCCACAGTGTGTCTCAGGAGTAGAGCAGAAAACACTTGATTTTGAAATTCAGGGAAACAAGGTGTAAACAGGAGACTTGGTGCAGAGAGTAAAGACTGGGTTATATGTTTATTGGGTACTTAAGTGGGTAGTGTTTTGATGGACTGAAGCATTGGCATGTAAGCGCAACTCCTTGTAAATTGTCTATACAACTCAGGTTCATTTTGAATATACTTGGCTACAGTCTGAGATTATTTAATTTTCTTTTATTTGGGGTCAGGGGACAAAAGGTAACAATAAATGAAGCAAAGTATAGCCAAGTTTCACAATGTCACTGTAAACATAGTGACCTCCTCTCCTTGGATTTGCCAGTAAGTGACAGAATAATGAGAAGAATTGTGGTTAATTGGACAATGAGTTTTTCTCCCCTTTTTTTGGCTTAGGAGCTTGATAATGAGGAAAGCACTCTAAATACTGATTTACCATAGTTTTTATTGCCTAACAGGTAATGCACATTTTCCCTGCTTTTGCAGTATTCAGTGTAGAATTTCTGTTTTGCAAAGTATTGGTAAGCGCTTTGCCTCTAGTGTGTGTAGAAATGGTCAGGGTTTTTCCCCCCCAGACCTTCTGCTTCTCTGATAATCTTGCAGAGCTGTGTAAAGTACTTTTTGTGTGATGTTGAATTCTGGTGTCCTTTCCAGTTGGTCAGGACTGCTACACCAGAATTTGGAGTCTCCAAGATGCCCATCTGCTTCGAACCATCCCTTCTCCTCACCCATCCTCTAAAGATGCCATTCCCAGTGTGGTGTTTTCTTCAAGACTTGGAGGTAGCCGAGGAGTTCCTGGCTTACTCATGGCTGTCAAACAAGATCTCTACCACTTCTCCTACAACTGACACAATATTCTCCTCAGACCTTGTCTGCAAAACTGCCAGCCTCTACATGACTTTAAAATTTTTCCATCAGTCACCACGCTGTTGAGTCACTATATGCTGCTGTTGCATCTGCTTTACTCATGAAATTCTGAGCCTTCTTCAGCAGGTTCAGCAAATCTTACTGTATACATCTCGGACATCTTGTAAATAAAAACTGAATGCTGATTAACTTCTTAGGCAATATTCAGCCTCTTTGAAATCTAGATATAAGCAGTTTGAAAAGCTGGTAACTTGAGGTAAGGGCTTGACTCATGCTGGCTGAAATAGCTGCTCTAACTTAATCCTAGTTTGGTCACAGAACCACTTACCCGTGGTTACATCCACAGTAGCAAGTGGGCTGGTGCAAGAGGGGATTAGAAGAGGGAAGCAGCTGATGCTGAGAAGCTGACACTCCAGGCATTCTGGGGCTGTGTTTGGAGTATCGACTGTCTGTCTGCATGGTATCTATGGTTGGAAGCAGTCTGAGGGGCAGCTGTTTCCCCATTCACACTGCCAGTCCTTTGCTAAACTTTGTCCTTTTCAAATGATGGTAGCATGCCACTGCCCTGCCACCATTCCCTTTCAGAGGCAGCAGGGGTAGAACAAAGCCCCTCTCCTGGTCCAAGAGCCAGGCTAAATGTCTCTGTTAATTTATCATAATGTGTCCTAACCAAGTCCAAACCCCTCACTTGGGAGTTTGATAGCAGTCTGGATCAGCAGGCTTCCTTACGCAGCTGTAGCAGGAGACAAGCCCCGCCAGGACAGACCACATCCTCTTTGGGATATGAGATCACCTGGGCAGAGTCGAGGCTTTTGCATACAGAGGTACAACCGCGCCCTTCGCTGCAAAATTGTAGGATAGTAATTGTATGACACTGGATCTGTGTTTGAGAACAATTAGCATCCCAGGGAGCCTCGTTACCTCCAGCTCCTTCCAGGTAACCAGTCTGGGTTGGGCAAGACCAGCCAGCAGCTGGTATATGTAGGAGGCACTGACAAGAGCAGGAGCCTACAGGGGTCAAGGCACTCATGAACTCAGTGGGGCTACTGATGAGCTTCACAGGAAAGACACGCTGCACTCAAGTTTTCCATAATTCTCATAAAAGGAATGCAGGAATCACCCTTCTATCCTGGGATCTACTTAAAGCATTCAGAGGTTATGAGCGTGTCATGAGAGATGCTGCTTCCCCAGGGTCCTGCCAGGTCAGGGGCTGAGCACACAAGCAGGGTACAATGACATCCTTGCTGCACAGCACATTAAGGTGGAGGCTGTGTCCAGCTGGCTCGGGGAGATGGCTGTGTTGCAGAGCGAGGCTGGGTGTCTGTATTCCCAGTGCCTTCTGAAATCACATATGGGCTGCACACCTGTGCAACGAGAAGTGTTGCTGATGGCTACAGGTGTGGCCTATAGCTGGGAGTACCCAGTACAGCCCTCAACCTGGGATTCCATTTGTGTCGTCATTGCAGAGGGGTACACCAGGGCTGAGCACCCTGGGAAGGAAGGGGCTTGCAAGTCCTATCAAAGCTTTTCTACTTCACTAAATTGCAGTCTAGGAATAAACAGAAAAAGGGCTAATACCCAACTCTTGGCTGCTTACCGCATTCCCTCCACCATATCTTTTGAGCAGGCATAATTACTTAGCTTTCCAAGGCCCCTCCTGACTTTGCTACGTGTAGACCTTTACCTGTAGCACTGTCTCCGAAACCCTTGTGGGGGTTAGGGCCAACTGGCCTGCTCAAGGGGGCAGGGAAGGCATGAAGCAGCAGAAACATCGTCTATCAGCAGCAGAGCAGCGGTACTCCAGCAGAGTATCTGCTTTCCGTGTACAGGCAGGGGCTAGGGGTAAGTGTAGTTAGGGCAAGGAGCTGCTATAGCACCGCTACAGCCCAAAGAAGGTAAGGGATGTTCTGGGAGTTAATCAGGCACAGCAGCATACCAAGCTATCCTGTTCCTGCCCTCAGAGAAAACCTTCACCACTACCCTTCTAGCATGCTGTGAAGGTTTCTAGCTTTTTTTAATTTCTCGGCAGATACTATCATTCTTTTGCACCTAAAGCTTTTGGCCAGAGCAACCTACTTATGGAGGGATTGCACTCCACCACCTTCATCAGGATGGGCCACCAGCTCCACTCCAGGTCACACTGGGGTGTGTGTGGAGAAAAGCTCTTAGGCTGCAACTGAGCAGGAGGAGTATTTGCAGCTAAACAAGTGAACTGGCAAAACTGTTCCATCAGTCACAGAATGTTTCTCCCAGAGGAGAGTGGCAGCTGCAGCATGAGTGCAGCACTGGTAACAGGCATTAGGAACTCAAGGCTGGGGCGTGAGCTCTCTGAGACCTCATCAAGGATGTGGCGTTACAGCCCGTTCATCCCTCTGTGTCCCTGCTAGTGGCCCGAGCTCATCGAGCACACTCCATAAGCGTGTCCTTGGCTTGGCTTCTTCCCAAAGGAAGCACCGCAAGTGCCCTGCACTTCAAGTCCAATACAGGGAGATGTCCTTCACCAGCCTAGTGCAGATCTGAGCATATCCTGTATTTCTGTTTGTTTCCAATGCACTCCTCTCTTCTTTCCTTTCATTTTTCAAGTGATTTGGATAAGAGGAAATTATTCAAATACAGGTGCTAGGAGGGGTAGGCCCTACTCAAAATCCTCTCTGTCGTGCAGAGCTCCACACTCCCTTCTCCTGTCCTCTCACAACCTTCAGGCCCAAGCAGCATGCTGTTCTAGGAAAACTGTCTCTTTCTTCTCACCACACTCCTGTGTTACGTGTGGCGATCTCCTTCCCTTTCTCATTATTTCTTTTACCCATTAATCTATATAGAGGACAACGGAGCTGTGAAACTCTCCTCTTGGGAGCAGTGTAATAACTTTACAGTGTTTGTATCTTCTGTATGAAATAGCTGCTGCAAGGGTAGTCAAGAAAGATGAATCCCAGCAAATATTCAAAACAGTTTCTTCTCTGAGTATGCATTCACAACCTCCAAATCTTTCCTGTATCCAATTAACAGCCAACTCCTCTTTTCCCGCAGGCAGAGCGAGCTGTGAATTCCTTACAGCTATGGCTCCCCAATACATCTGGCTTTAAGCGCTCCTCTGCAGAACTTTCTTTCTCACACAAAGCGGAGGGGACGCTGCTCACCGCATACTCTGTGCTGCCGCTTCTTTCTACAGACCTTGGTTATAAGACCAGGGGTCCCCTGTTCTCCTCAGATGGTAAGTCTTGCAGGCTCTTCCCATTCCCCCTACTACCCCTGGATAACCGAGAGCCCTGATTCCTGGCTTGCATTTCTTTTCAATTTGTGAAAATACTCTGCAATTTGTCTTGATTAGTTATGTTAATTTGGGACATTCTCTGTTGCTTGTACAGTGATCAATGCATGCAGCACAACTTTCAAAAGCATTTGCGCTGACTTAATTAACAATGCATACTGCAGCTAAGCGTCTGTTCAGGAAAGAGAAACCTAGCTAACCCCATCCCGCGGCAAACTCCTGGTGGTGCCTCTGATAATCGACTCAGAGTTGGGTCGGAACATACTTTACATTGATACTCTTGCTGTGTGGGTCAAACACTTGCAGGTAGCAAACCAAAAGGATCATGAACTCTATTAAATCAGAATTAATTCCAAAATTTAAATTAGCATTTAAACTCTCTTCAGTGCTCTTAACTCCAGCAATGCCTGTTCTGGAAGAACAAGACTGTGCAACAATTGTGCCCAGTTACCGTGGGAAACACAAACAAGGAATTGTGGCAGAAAGGCATCTTATGTAACTGAAGATAGTTTCTTTTCTTTGTTCCCTTTTGGGCAAAGCTCATAAAACAAAAAGATACTCGTTTTCTGTTGTTTCCAGGAGCCAAATGCACACACATGTCCCTGCAAACCCATTCACCCATCCAGTGCTTTTGCAGCCAACACTTCCAATTAAGCCTGCAAGATCAGTGTGAAAGGAGAGGTGAAGCAGGGCAAGAAGAGAGGCGATTTGGCTTCAGTGACAAACAGCAAGCAGCCTGCAGGCAGTGGCTAAAGAACATTAAATCAACGATTTCATTATGCAGCAATGGCTAGGACCCTAAGGCAGTTAAAAATTAAGAAACTGCAGCACTCTTCCCCTCTGCTACAGTATCAAAATACCGTATTTCTTTGCCTCAGCTTCTCAGCAAGTACTGAATCCAGTGGGAAACTTAGGAAAGCCAGCCCTGCACTCCAAGGTAGGCTGCAGCATCCCTCATCCAGCAGGCACAATTTGTTTGGTCCCTTTTGCTCAGTGGAGCAATGCTCAGAGTGTCCCCCCAGGCTGTCCTCGCTGACCCAGCTGCCAGTCCCGCCCATCAACACGACTGCTTCAGAAGCCGCCGAGTCTCACGCCTGTTCTGTTCCATATACCCTGCTTCTATTAGTCACCTCTCAACCCTGATTACCATCAGGCTCTTTCCACGTAAAACCCTTTAGGTCACAGAAGGTTCTTAGCCACAGCAGGTAGAAACTTAAGGTAGAAACTTAAACTGCTACAATTTTAAGTGTCTGAAGCAGGGAGGGGATTTGCTTTTGGGTCTTCTGTGGTGTGTGTGGGGGTATGTCTTTCTGTTGTCCCTGATTTATTGCAGTACATGGCTTCATGGTCACTCCTCCTCTATTATCCTAATGAACACTGAAACTAAGAGTTTAAAAAAATCAATTTACCGGTCACTCTGGCATTTTTACATTTTTGAGCTTAACAGGGACATATTCTAACAGCACTAGAAAATTAAGCATTCATTGCAAGGAAGTGAGAATTCAAACCTGAATGCATGCATAGTCTCGTGTTGTCCCCTTACAGCAACTGCTTTCAGAAAAGTTGTAATCTAGCAGCAGACAGTTCAGCTTTGGTCCCCAAACCTTCAGCTGCTGGTGGCTGCTTGCTTATAGTGCATACACTACTGTGAGCTGAATCCAGCAGCACCTTCTAGGCAAGGGTTCTGGGAGAGGGGCTGGGGGTTGAAAGATGCTTGACCCAAGCGTTTAAAGCACTTTACAAATTAGTTTCATGGTTAAAAAATGGAAGCCAAGACACAAAACTGATAAACCGTTTTAGGTGATGTCTGAAAATATAATCAAGATCACCTGCCTTTTCTTGTTCAAACAACTTCTTTCCTACCTGCAGATCTATTAATATCAGGGTAGCTGTGAAGCCTTCTTGACAAGTCATCATCTGTACGTTATCATACATGCACTACTGCTTCTCTCCAGGGCTGCTGTACAACTGCCTTTTAAGCAGCACCAGAAAGATTTCGCCAGCTTTTTAAAATGTCAGACAGCAGAGTGTTCCAAAATCTCCAGGCATTCTTGACACTAGAATTTCTGTAGTGCCACAATTGAGACATTTCCTACATGAAGACTTTCTTTTATATACATATATAAAACTTTTATCTGTATTGCTTTGTTTTTTGCTTGAGTTATAGCCAATAAAAATGAAGTTCAAAGGCTGAATGCACTTTAATTTTGGCTAAGATAACCGAGTAGCTGCCATTCTAGTTTAGCTTTGTCTTTGTCACATTATACTGTTAATTTTGAAAGCCCTCATACTAAGTTCTTATTTATTTTGGCATTGCCATGATTTCATTGTTGATGTGCCTGCACTAGGAACAAAAACATTTTATGACATACTATGTGCTGCGACTGACAGAATATACATGTCAACGTTGCTTTGCCAAGAAAGAGTGCTCAGCTGAAGCGGGGGTAGGGATGGCACGCAAACAGCAACCAGACAGTTCTATTGCTTGTCCAAATCACTCCTTGTTCTCAAATTACTGGCAGGCAAAGAAACATCTGATGGTGCCAAATTAAATTCCAGCCATCAGCAATAAATGAAATGCAAGAACAATGCCTCAATACGTGGCGCTACAGTGACTGACGGCATCGGTTGACAATGAAACACGAAAACGAGAGGCTGCAAAAGAGTGTCATAGTAGTACTGAAGCCTCATTGGGCTGCTTATGCTGGAAGCAAAAAGATGAAGAGCAGCAAAGTCTGTACAGCCAGGTGGGGAGCCAGTGTCCTGCAATGCTAAAGCCCAGGCTACCCAAAGCAACAGGGGCACTGGTGGGATGTCTAGCACAGCCCCAGCAGTCAGACACCCAGCATGGTGCAAGGCTGATCTAACATAACCATGGTGTTTATTTCAACAAATAAACTCTTGTTGACAACAAAAGCTAGCCAGGGTTTTCATGTTTTCCAGGACACAACCAAAGGTCCAATTGACAGGGGACGCAGACAGGAACATGTGGGATACCTTGGCCAACTTCAGCAAGTGCAGCTTCACCTGTGGGGAACCGGGCAGGAGGATGAATGAGCAGGAAAACCAAGGTGGGGGTGGAGGGGCAGGAGGTGAAAGAGCAATTTTTCTTGTGCAACTAGCTACGCATTAGAGCCTGCTGCTACCCTGACAATAGCTCGTGTACAGCCATGCTGTTCTGCCATCTGTTCCCTAGCTGCACGTCTCAGGTGCAACGTGCACCTGGTCTACATTTAACCCAGGTTTGGCCTAAAGCTTTTGGGTAGGGAGTCTAACTAGGAGTGTGCACACATATATGAAGCTCACGTATATCTGCCTCACAGAAGGAGAGGAAAACCCACATCACCTATTTGAAGAGGAAATCTTTATGCTGAATTGGCATAGGTAGCCACAATGGAAAAAAATCCTTCAGAACAGAGCTATCATACCAGACCTTTTTTCCTCTACAAATCTAGGCTCGTTCTGTAGTGCTTTGGGTGAGGAATTAGTTTTTCACTAGGGCACATCTTTGCACTTCAATTAATTTACATGATTCTTCATTTACTCCATGTTCTTCATAGCATCTCCTCATCAGAAGAGGTGCAGCGGCTGCTTGATCTGCCAACAATCAATCTGACATGATTTTTCTGGCAAGAGATTTACATCAGTCAACTCCATTCTGTAACTCAGAACATGTTTTTATCGTGCCACATCTCAGAACAATTGAATTCATTATCCTACTAAGACAGTGTGCTGATTTTAACTACTGAAGTATTAAAATTACAGTGAACTGAAGCACACCCTATCATCTTGACCAACTGCAATTTCATGGTAATTAATCTGTCTTCAGTAAAACACACACAGTGATCTTCTGGAAATTTCCTCGAGCACAGTCCCCTCTTAGCACTGCCATTAGAAATAAACACGACTTTTTCGCACAGGAGTTGGATTAGAGTGTCAGACCTGTCTCACGCTGCCATTATGAAAAACTCTCAGCCTGGGCTTTTACAGTGCTGCAGTGAGGCTGCTGATAACTGCTGACAGGTTTTGCAAAGACTCACTCTGGTTAGACGCTACCAATACCTCTGCACATGAAGCATCTCTCCTAAGAGTTTAGGAATAAAACTCACAGGTTTCTACTGCTGGCGTTAACCACTGTCTTCAGGCTGACATTCCCACCCCAAGCACAAGATGCTCCCACGTTACTTGCTTTAGTGATTTTTGTCAGAATTTAATTTAAGTTTCCTGTCAAGCTTTCTGTCCACAGACATTGTTTAGAGCCCTTTTGTTTATTGAATCCTAATGTGTGAATGCCAAATAGTGTTGGGCTCTGCTAAAATATGCATCTATCCCCTTTAAATAGCTAATCCATTTAATAACCATGTTCTATACTCTGCATACCCATAGCACCTAGTACTATCAGAAAAAAAAAAAAAAGCTCTCGTGTACAGAAACAGCAGTGAACTTAAACCTCATAGGTATTATTTTCATTTTGGAAAACAAAGAATCCAAATAATCCTCTCAACATGGTCCAGAAAGAGTAACACCAAGCCTGCTGCAGTTTAAGCACCACATAATATTTTGCTTTGTTGAGCAACAGCATAAAAGATTCAGCTCCAGGATAATCAATCAGGCATGGACTCTGCATATTGACAGGTTGCTAAGTTACTAAGATCACATATATACTAAAAATGTTTAGACGATATTTTATCTTTGAGTAGTAATTCTGGCTGTGACAAGAAGAAAAAAAATCAGACAAGTTGTTGCAACAGATGCCAAATATTTTGTACAAGGAATGTCATGGCTGCTTTCTCTTTGTGCACGAACATGGTAGTAAAGCTACATGCATAAACAGCACACAGGGCACAGCCTACAAACCAGGAACACATTGCTCACCCATTAAAAAAATAAAAATACTTTGAAGCACAGAATTATGCTGGATGTGCAGAATGTCTTTTATGAGAGGATTTCTACCTGCTTGTGCCCTCCCTTGGGCAATTCTCAGTTTATGGCAGACTTGGCTTACAAAAACATCAGACAGTACCCAGTAAGCTCAACCAGTACCAAAGGTGTCCAGGAATGTCTTCCAAGTCTACTTCCGTGTGTAGGCTGGATGTAGTTGCAAATCACTTTGTGAGTATGTTCTTTCAGAGACAAAGTGAGAACCGCTCATTACAAGGAAAAAGTCAGTACGCTTGTTCAGAAGATAAAGTCTTTTATAGCAGTTAATTTAATAATACAGTCCTAAAACAGGGTGTTGGGCACTCACTTACACAAGAGCACATTTAATAAGCTGGGGAAAAAATACCACAGTTCCAGGACATTGCATCAAACTCCAGCCACTCCAAGAGGAGACAACTCTCACGTGGTGGAAGAATTCTTGTCTATGTAAGCCAAGAAGGGAGAATTTTGGGCAGTTCAATCCACAATGGTCTCTTACTTCTTATAACTGGAACCACAAATCCATAGTACAAGACAGTATTAGTTAGGTTAAGTGGTGGTTTTGATAATAAAAATCAGTGAATTCATTGTGGTCCTTTAATAAAAGGATGAAGTCCAGTGAGTGCCAGTTGCTAGGAGTAAAGAAGAAAGGTTCCCATTTTCCAGGTGGATTTATAAGTTCGTATTATTAGAAAAAAAGATAACTCAAATCTGTGCAGTTTCTATGCAACCACGTCTGAGAACACAGAGGCTCCATAGACTCCAGGATCACTTAAGATGTGGGGGAAAAGAAAAGTCATCACAACCCAAACAACTCAAACTTCACATTTCAGAATCGCCTACATGTTCTCTTGGTCTGCTCTGGACAAAACTTTTAACTGCAACAAGCTGGTAGAGAAACTTGAAGAAAACCTGAGTACATGAGAACGTTGTCAGGGAGAGCAAGACCCTGGAAACATCAAGGAAACTCTTGATCTGGTATTGAAGTTGAAACGGCAAAATCAGAATGCTTTGCCTTGTGCCATATGATTTGCTTTACCTTTCAGAGCTCTACTGGTCTCTACCAGGGGGTCTACTTCAACTTGATACCTCCTGCACTGCAAGACCACTGCTCTTATCACAGTTCAAACAAACTTGCTAATGAATCTGGGTTTAATCTTCCACGGCCAGAAGTACAGCACCTCCAGATGTAGCGTCGGTTGAATTACCAGGAGTAATTCATACATCAACACTGGAGGTTTCCTGGCAGCACAGAGTACAAACCTTCCTCACAGGACATCATGATCAGCAAGACGTTGCACAAGAAGAATCAGAAGGCCATAAGTCTGACCAAATATAATAAGGAACAACACCATCCATCATTTGAACTAGGAATATTCAAAGCTTCATTAGCCAACCGCATTCTTAATATACTAAATTATACATAGATAGATATATAGATATATATTTTTTAATTGGAATAAAATACACTGGATTTTGGTTTGCTCATTTACAAGGGAGCTCCCTCCCTTCCTTTAATTTGAAATTAAAACCTAGAGGCTGAATGTAAGCTCATTCCCAGTGTTCCAAGATGGATATAACATGAGGAGGCCAGAACCTGGAAACATGCACTCTGGCTGCAACAGGTTAAGAGGTGGAAGGGAGACCAGATATTTTCATTTGTAACCCTGAGAACATAAGGAATTGCAAAGATCTGGAGAAGAGCCTGGGGTTAAAGGTCACCAGGCTTTTTATTGCAGTTAAAGCAAACTCGGACTGGGTGATCCCATTCCGCTCTGCGGTCGTGTGAGCATTCGTCACAGAATCCCTGGCCACAGGCCCGACAGTGGTGTTTGGAGAGTTTGATGCTGAATTCCTTCCGGCAGTTGTGGCAGTGCAGGATTTCATGGTCTGGTACCCAATATGCAGGTCGGGCAGCATCTTTTACCAGACCTATGGGGGAAGTGAGGTGAGGGGATGAGAAAGAGGGAGAATAAAATAATCTGTGAATATGAGCATGTCAAGAATGTACTCCAGTGGAAGCACTCTCATACTGCAAGTCATACCACTGCCATTAAGGGGAAGAAGACCCACTGACAGAATACTTCAGTGCAATGGGTAGCCATTTAGGCCACTCTGCCATTCTCCCACATTCTGCCTGTCTTCAAAGGGGTAGATTATTTCTCCTTAAATGGTGGCATCTTCCCTTACTCAGACTCCTCCAGAGGTTGAGACACTTGCTTTTCCCTACCTTCAGTTTCAGCTGTGGCCAAAAAAACAGTCACTAAACCAAGCGTTCAGAAACGCATGTGTTGTCTAAACCAAGAAAGAGACTTATTCTTCCTTTCATTGAGTCGGACAACAAACACTCACAAGGGTGATGGCAGGACAGGCTGTAAGCAAAGCAGTGGAACAACGATCTGTGCAAAGAGTAGGAAGCCAGGTCCAACAACAGAAGATGTAAATGCAAAGTGTTTGCTGCTGTACCTGAGCTGCGACCCAGCACATGAAAGAGCAGCAAACTCTCACTGTACTAAGCTCGCAGTTAAAGATCACCTTAGTTTCCCATCATTACCAGTCTGGACAGCTTCAGATTCCCAGCTCTCCCTTGCAGAAGAACCAAGTGCCAGCAGTATCCATGAACATGCTTTAAAGGCACTTAGCATGTTTGGAAGAAAACCAAACCTGATAAAATGCTTCCTAATTAGCCAGTCTTTAGGAAACTCAGCTGGCAGGTCTCTGCAGTGATGCATCGGGGAGCACAAATTACTCACAGCTTGGTGCACACAGATTTGCACAACAGGGAGAAAAGAAAAGGTATGAACTGCAGAAACAGTGTGCTGAAAGCCAAGAGGAAACATCAAGAAAGAGAGGTGCAGGGGGCTGTAGAACTCTCAACCAACAGTGGTATCACAGCAGAGGTGGCAGCCTGTCACACAAACTCTTGAGGTTTAATCCTAAATTTTGCTCAGTGAAAACAAAAATGCCTCTAGACAAAGAAAATCCATCAGAAGACAAGAGAGCTCACCTAAGGGAATGTCCATAGCTGTCACCACTGCTCCAAGAGTGTTCTGCACAGCTTCCCCCACCTTCCTGGCAATAAGTGTCCCCCCTTCCTCATCTGAAGGCAGCTCAGCCACATCTGCATGACACAAGAGTAAAGGACTCAACACCTAAGTCCAGCACAATTTCTGCCAAGTTTTAGTTAATTTATATTAGAAAAATCAGCAGCAGCTTGGAGCCTCTCCTCAGCCTTTACTGCCCGCATCCCCAGTCTTGGATTGCAGAGTTTTCACTTTCACTTCAGCAATAATGACAAAATACATAGTATGCTGAAATGCAGTATGCTTTGATGCTAGCTCCACACCATCAGCAGGTGCCAGAAAAACAAAGTAAAGATCCAATCAGAAAATAATTTTGCAGGGGGTCAGATATCTGGCAGCTTGTTACAAGGGTCATCTTCCTGTCAAAAGACATGGAGCTCTTGAGCATCCCTGCTAAAAACTCTGTGCCAAAGCCCAGTTTGAACAGCACTGTCTATACCCAATGGGAATGGTTGTGATCCAGAAGCCAGGGACAAAGACTTCAGACTAACTATTTCCCAGGGATAAATCTGCCACAATCAACTCAAAATTACCTAACTGGATGCCCCTGTTTTCATAGCAGTTGTCACACACGCGCACTGGTGCTGGTCCCCAGCCTCGCTCAGGCACTGGACGGGTCTTGGAAGAACAGCCATCACAGAAGCCCTCTCCACAGGCCCGGCAGTGATGTTTAGTGTCGTTATCTTTAAAAGGCGTGTTGCACTTGTTACAACTCTAATCAGAACAACATAGAAAGAGAAACTGTTAGTTTGATCTTCCTGAATAGAAAAATAGAGAGCAGAATCCCAGGATGGCAAGACTCAGACTGGAACTGTGGAAAAATATAGTTACATTCAAGACTTGGGCACTACCAGTCCCACAACTTTACCCTAGGGAAATGATTCAGACAGGTAGATGTACAGTGGTTAAGCCAATAGATTGCTGTGATCCCTTCATTCACATTCACAAACAATAATTACAGCCACATCATGCAGGGCTGAATGGTGGGATCTTTGGGTGGGGCAGGGGGGGAGTGTAAGAATTCACAAGGCAGTTTTCATGGAAGAAGTATCTGCTTCCTACAAGACATAGTGAATCCTTTTCTGGTTGAATTGTTGGGGCTAGCTTTTTGCATCTGGTATGAAACCAGAGTTTAATCTCTGCACCTATAAAATAATACTATCAATTGCAGTAGCCAGATTTAAGATACTGATTCTTTGCTTTGAAGAGGAAGTTCATGCAAGCCAGGATTTTGTGCAATCCTGCTGGGAGAGGAGGTCAAAATTAGGGAGGAAACAGTCTCTTTAGCAGGGCTGGGCAGAGTCTCTGTTCATACTTTCTCTGGCTGAGTCAAAAATGGGAAGAGCTGAAAGCATTTCAGCATTTTCTCAAAATTGTAGGAGAAGGGCTTGCTGAAATAAAGCAAGAAGCATTTGGAAACTGCAAAATACTAGATTACTTAACAGGTGAGGAAAAGGGTTTTTAGCGATGCAAAGCTTTTCTCTACAACAGCTGCTATTTACCAGGATCTGAGAGTTGGGTCTCCAGTAAGCTGGGGCAATCTGGTCTGTCAACCAGGAGGTCACAGCTTTTGTGGGTCCCAGGCTAAGTTCAGATACTGATTGTGCCATGAAATTCATCCCATCCAACAAACGCTGGGCTGCATTGTTGTTGTCTTTCAGAAATCCATCAGTCTGGAACGAAAAGGATATTTATTTGAGAATGAAAACAGGGAAACTTCATTTGTTTTAAAAGCAGATGGCTCTGTGGCTCACTGTTCCTGTTAAACTGGAGGGAAAGCACGAGAAAAAAATTCATCAGCCCTGCTTTGAAACACAGGTAGGTTTTAATGGTGTATTATTCACACAGAGTGTGAATAAACTGGCAACGTAGCCATTTCAAGACAGTCAAGGGAAAGCCCTTGCAAAGGTTCTTTTTAAACAGCAGAGATAGGGACCGGCACTGATGAAAGCCAGTCCATTTCCTCCATCAGTGTCCAGAAGAACCAATATAAACAAGCATGTGGCTGCACACATACACAAAGACTATCATCCAGCAACCAGACTTACCCCTGGCCAGACATGCTCAATTTCTGTCCTCACTACAGTGTTCACAGGATCTTGGTTGCCGAACCAGTACTGTCGGCTGCGGTACACCACCCCACAGTTGGGACACTCAATCACGTATCTGCAGAGGAGGAAGACGGGTTACCTCAGTGAAACACTGGAAATCCAGGGCACCAGGCAGCATAGCAGCAACAGAGAGATCGTAGCTGCAGTACTCACCCTGACCAGGCATACTTGGCAAGGCCCAGCCAAGGGGAGTCAGTGGAAGCAGAGGTTTTTGGCACCACGCTGACCTCCATCCCTCGTTCGTAACAGGCCTGTAACACAAAGGCTCAATTAAAACTGCATTCTTGGGAATCTCAGACTCCAGGTCTTGCGGCTTTATGGCCACATGAAGCATAGAATTGGCATACAGTGGCCTCCACAGCAAAGGAGAGCACTCAGTAGAACTGATTTAAAACCAAAACAAAACCTAACCCACTATCAATAATGACATCGGGGAAATATTTCCACAATACAAGCCATGATGGTCACTGAAAATTTTCCCATCTCCTACACACGTCCTTCAGAAAAATTGTCTAATACCAAGCAACGGGCATAAGCAAATAAGAAGAGTAACGACATCAAGTGTGTAGAAGGTCAGTATCACCCAGGTTGAGAGCAGCTGGGTTCACAATTAGCATGCAGAGCTCATGACCTCTCCAAGCAAAAATACAAGTTCAATGGGGATGAATTTTTCTTGTCGAGGCCATGAGCACCTCTCCCATTTGAAAAAAATGCAAGAAAACAGGCACATGCCTGTGATATTCCTCATTTCTTGGGCCATCGTTTCCTTCTCCATTCTTCAGACCTCGTCCCTGTCTCACTACTCACCTTGCAAGTGTAGACTCTGTTATCATACTGGTGAGAATATCTGCATCGACTTTTGGATTCATGAGGTACTCCTTCCTTTGCATGGTTCATGCTCTTCTTACAGCCACACCTGAGTATGCAAAAGCAAACCACAAGCTGATGCTGTTAGATACGGGACAGCAAGAGTTCATTTATGCTACTATCTTGCATTTGTATAGGTGTTGTTACCCCAAACCACTTCCACAACTGTAATGACATAATTTATCATTGAAAGGCAGGCTCTTTGGAAGGAAAAGTAGCAACTGTTTCACAGTACAAAGCAGCACCACACAACAGTTCAGTGCAGGAAATGTTCACTGTAGCCAGTTTAAATTTCAGAGAATTTTAGGAAGGACTAACCAAGTTTGGAAATTGACCAGGACAGCATTAACTCTGCAGCCTTTGCAAGGAGCTGCTAGAAATTCTCTCATGAGCATAAAAGAGCAGGAACGCAGGACTATATCACATTTGAGAGAAAATGTTTCTGGAAGCATAATCAGTCATAATATCACAGACTCAGAGCACTGACTGCCATCTACTGCCCTTCCAGGCTCAATCTTTGGGCTCTTCCCAGAGAGCTATGAGTCAAGCTCTAATCAAACCTGGGGCTCCACTTCAATCTAGTGTGATGTGTGCTTTAGGATTGTTTCTACTTTTTAGGTAATAAAAACAGCAGGAAAAATCATAATAGGACCTTTCAGGGGGTTTCTTTAGACACTCCTTTCTTCCTGCCTGTGTGCATTGTGAAAAAGATATGGGCAGAACAGGTTTGCAGCCATTCACAAAAACAGAGTAGGCAAAGACCATGCATCCAGCTGGGACGTGGCAATAACAGCTGTCCAATTCACATAAGAGCTGAATTTCAAGCAAAATTCTGCCTGGAAGTACTAGCTGATGATAGGTGCTGTCAGGTGTCAAAATGTCACAGAAACTTTACATTCTATGGCAGCAGACCGGGGCAGCACTATCTTCTAGAAGGATGAGGGTGCATTTCTCATCTACTTACCCACAGCTGAGGCACACAGAGGAGCATGTGAAATATTCATCTGGAAAGAAAGAGCTGTGAGCCATCTGGTCATCTGGGATTTCCCCACTGAACCGGTCACTTAGAGCCTGTCAAACAGCAAAAAAGAAACTGGTAAGGGACTGAGAGCAACGCAGACATTTTACAAAAGTTTTTGCAAGCAAAAACATGGGTTCCTCTGCTCGAGGGAGGGGCGGAGAGAAAGTACACAGCTAACAAATAATGTCTTACTAACTTGTAAACCAAGACAGGGATTAGAAAGCAAGCAAGAAGACAATCTTTCACTTGTATGGAAGTGACCTGAATGCTTATAACATACTTAACTCTTCTCCTGCTCCTACTCTGAATTTTATAGCAGAAATGGGTGTTAGAAGACTGTATCCACTTCTGTGCATATACTCCATGCTAAAAATAGCAGGGTGCTTTTAAGGGCTTTGCATTCTGGAAATCTCCAGGAGGAAGCCCAACAGAATCATTATTCACAGTACATAAGGACACATTCTTTGCCCCTCGGCTCAGAAAGTGCCGCCCGAGCTTTCCTCTGCCCCTTGAACAATTGCTCTTCTCTGGTGAAACTGCAAGACTGAAACAAAGGGATTTGTTCCCTTTCCTGGGAGCATCTGTTCTCAGATTAAGTCAGTCCTTAGCCTTGGCACACTTAACTTCTTCAGTTCTTTTGAGTGTTATGTTAAAAAAAAAAAAAAAGGAAGCACTGGAACAAAGCAGATGGCTAGGGTTTTTCTTGATGGAGATCTCTGAAGGCGTAAGGTCTAACTGAAACGCTTCCTACAGCTGAGGTAACTCTAGCAGCTGCCTTTCTTTCTCTTCCTACCTCTCCCCTCCCAGGGAGCCAGGGGGAAGTGTCTCTGCTGTCTAACAAGGGTTGACTGCACATGCACATACGTCTCTCTCTCACCACAGCTTCTCTGAGAGAAGATCTCTATGTAGACATCTGATTTCACAGAACTTCAAGGAAATTATCTTTAAGATCTCTTTCAAGTTTGACTGATACCGGCCAATGGATTCAAAAGTTAGAGGAGGTGGACACAGATCTCTAGCAAGCCTTGTGTCCCCAGGAAGTGACTCAAGAAACGGTAATTTGTACTCAGTGGTGATCTGAACACAGCAACCACTTTACTGGGCATGAATTTAAGTATACTAGCAGCTGTACCTGAAACTGCATTCCTTGATTATTGCCATAAACTCCTAGAAATTAAATTGGAATTAACTACTCCAGATGTTTTCCCCTTGCTGCCTCTCTGCTCCCTAATGCAAAGATCTGTGTACATGCCACCCTGATACTTCCCTCCATGCTCCAGCTACCCAAAATACACAGCAGCTGGAATTATCTGTTCCAACAGCTGTGACTAACATCAGAAAAGACTGCTAACACTACCTTCTTCTACAGATATGCCCCAGCTCTGCCCACCCCTCCCCAGTGACAGCTGTGCTCTTTGGGCCAATTAAAATACGATATTAATCAGGTAGTGGTAGCAACGTGTGGAAACTCGTAGGACACTCTGCAAATTTTAAGATCTGAAAATCCCTCTGACATCCTAGCAAGGTGAACCTTCTAAGAAAAATCACCAGGTGCTCTCTCCAATTCCTTTTCATCAGCCTTCTGATCTGATGCTGCACCTCTGAAATGATACATCATTTGGCTTGATCCCATCTTGTCTCCTAGCTACCAACACATCTCTTTCCTCCTTTTTGTCTCCTAGCCCTTGGGTTACACTACACTCAGTGCTAGGCTTTGCCAACTATTAACTCCAAGTCTCTTGCATTCCCTTCCTTTGTGCTGAGGCCATCCTCAGGAATTTCACCAAGAACTCTTTCTGCGCCTTGTCTTTGTAGGTCACTGTCATTAAGTGCCTGTCACTCACAACATCAGTTTTTTGATTTTTGCGCTGTTCTTGAACTTTTCTTCACCTTTCAGGGTCTTTGCTAAGGTGTTTGTTTGTTTTAAAGTAAAAAAAAAAAATACCCAGACTAGCTGTCTGTTACAGAAAAATCATCATCTTCATGGAAGACTTGTTTTATCTCCAGACATCTGCAAGCCTGTGTCTGTTTCACACGCTCTGCCTTTATTAGCTGCAAGTGATAGTTACTAGCAACAGCGATACAAATAAAGATCCAGACAAACTCTCCTCCACTTACTTTTAGTGCTTTGTAGATAACCCCAGGCTGTCTAGGTGACCGAGTAGTATTGTTCTCCAGCTGCTGCTCCACAGCTCGCCTAAGTCCAGAGAAATCTGTTGGAGGATTGTATGTTCTTGTTCCCTTGTAGTGGATTGAGCTGAAAGCCTCAGGAAAACAGCTTAGCTTCCGAAACCGATCCTGAATGAGCTTCTCAGGAACCTCAGAAGGATGATCTATATGTAAGAGTACCAGCAAGTATATAAACAACTGATTGTTTAAAATAATAATTAAATTGTACAGCGCTTTCATATGCAACACAGTGCTAGTTTTCCTAATTAAACATTCTAATACATCTGGAATACAGTTATCATGATATTTTACAAAAAGGAAAAAAAACCAAACTGTTTCCAAAAGCAGTCTCTGTTTTTTTGATACACAGCTTTAGATTCTAAGATCAAGTTCCACAGGTAAAACAAGAAACATCTAGGTTTGGAAAAGCAGATATCCAGAAGAAGAAGAAGCAATTTATGACATAACATAAAGAAATTCCATGTCAGCACACTTGTTAGCTCTTCTCCCCAGACCACAACTTGGCATAGCTAGTCGTGGCATGTGAAAAGTGCAGGACATGAACCTTACGTGGGCTGCTTATTCTCCATGCCAACTCTTTAGCAAGGAAGACAGAGCCTCTATCAACCCTTTGTACACGGTGAAGCACTTCAGAGCTGGCCAAATCAGGTCAGACTCCAGAGAGCTGACCACATTCTTCTGCCTGCTTTCAAGTACCTGCTGTACACTTCAGAATAAGGCAGGCCCCTTCTTTCCTGCCTTAAAACTACGTAAACACACTCATCTCAACTATCCATCAGGACAGATGGTTACAGCTTGCTGCAAATCCACTCTCCTAATCCCACCATGATCAGAAGTGATCATAAAAATATAATTTTTTTACTGCCCTGACTTTGCACACAGGTGCAACTATCATTACGGGTCACTAAATCCAGCCTGCTGAATCAGCCAATTTCAACAACTATATGAAACTCTGCATTGCTAATCAGCAAAAGGGTATGTAAGAAAAGGAACTGCCTTGGCAGGTAAGTTAAAAGTAGTTAACAAGTCACTCTAATAATAACCAGAAAGAATGCCATGCTCTTCTACTAGTTCAAGACCCTACTGGTTAGAAGAGACAAAATGAGAATGTGGGTCAGCAAGGAGCTGCTGTGGAATTACAGAGCAGAAGACTCCCAGATGTTCACAGAGAGCAGGACTGAGCCTCAGCTGCTGCAGGCCAATTCATTAGGGCTCTTGCTCATCAAAGTATCACAAACAGACAGAATAAAGAAAGGTTTCATCATGCCTTTTGAAACACTGAAAAAATGGGACCAGGAGATTAAAATGACATCCCTGTGTAGTCAAAACCAGCATGTATTGTGACTTCCACAGGTCAGTGCATTTCACTCAGACATACAAATAAAATACACAATTTAAATATCCATAATGCAGTATGATGTGAGCCAAGTTAAAAGTACTGGTGAAGAACACTGAAAGTGATGGGAATAATACTGTGCCAGGCCTGCTGCTTTGTCCGTAACAGATACTTGCACAGAGAAAAGTGATGTTAAACCATCAGCTCTGTGCCACACCTCATCAGTCCCAACCTCACACTAGCCTCAGAATGAAATTGCTCCACAGAACTTTAAAAAGTAGAGTGAACGTACTGTACTTACTGAAGTTCATCAATTTCATTATTCTTGCTCATCCTGGTTTCTACATAGAGTTTTATTTTAGGTTTTTTGCAACAGGATCCTTCATATCCCTGCCAAAATCCCAGGGTGTCTCAGTTTTCACCTTCATCTGCCATATCACCCTTACTCATGATCTTGTACGATGACCCCTCCTGGGGCTGGCAGAACTCTCATCGTGACTAGTCAGTGCCGATGTCCAGCTGGCTAAGAGGATTATTCTAGCTGATCTGGGGCAGTCAGATCACCACCAAGGAATGCTCTGCTATCTCCATAGCCTGGCTCCCAGACTGGGACAAGCGATAGCAAAACCCAAACCACATCTTCTACGTGGTAGCAAAGAACACTGAATATTCAATGCAACCTGATAATTTATAGATAGCGTTTAGCACACTGTAATTCAATTTCTTACTGCCTACTCACCAGAGCCCAGTAGCTTGGTGTACACAGTCTCGTGAAAGATGATGACACCTGGACCCAAAGTTGACAGAGGAACGTCTAGGCCACAGCGGGCTGTGGTAGCTTTTAGCTCCTTGGTGAAATGTTTTAAATAAGCCTCCGAGGCATCACCAAGGAATTTGAAGAGATCATTGTGGAGCCTGTCGGCACGAGTACGGTAGATGACAAGGTCAGAAATGGCCAGGACCTTCAGCAGCAGCCGTGTTCTCTGGCTCAGGTTCACAGTGGCCCCCAGGAGACCCTCTGTATCAATTACCACCACTTTGCGGACAGGATCATAGGCTGCCCAGACTCCAACTGTGCAAGACTCTTGGGCTGGAGACGTCTTGAAGACTTCCCGGCCATAGAAGAAAGTGTGGTTAAGGGTGTGAGACTTGCCATCCCCTGTATTCCCAAAGATGGACACTACCTTTAGATGCTGGTCAGGACTGCAGTCCAGTTTCTTAATAAAGTCGTCTTCATTCCTTACCTTCCAAAAAAAAAAAGGAGAAAAATGTTACAGCTATGCAATTGGAGCAGACAACATTGAAAACACAGTTGGTTTCACTATTTATAAGATTAACCAGAATGATTACTTCCTGTTCAGATTTCATCATAAATTTCTGAAGCACCAAGAAGTCCAAAGCAAAATATTAGAAAGCAAGTTTGTAACAGATACACATCAACGGGATTCAGGCTGTTCCATCAGGTAGCTGTTTTGGAAGTGATGCCTCACTGTGATTGCCCGTCTAGTGAAACCTCTTGTTCCTCACCCCATTACCTCAGGCAGTCCTTTCAGAGAAGGGAGCACAACCCTACTTTGAAGTCTTCCAGAACAGCTACTTGGAGCATGGCAGACACTCTCAGTGGCATTACTCTCCTGGCAAGCATCTAAATTCAGGTGCAAAACAAGGGAGTGCTTTTGTCACCTTAACTTGCCTTATCCACAGAGGCTGAGCACCTATTTAGGGAAAAACCGCTCCTCTGTGCAGCTGTGCTGCATCTATCTACAGGTGGGGACTTTCAGACACAGCCTGTCCTGCTCCCACTGCTCTCCAGCTGATAGATCCCACAGCTGGAAGGAGGGGCAGAGGAGAAGAAAGCAAAGTTGGGCACTGGAGTCAGGCGGTCAAAGCAAGTCAAACTGGCTTTTACAGATGTGCCACAACTACCTCAATGAGCCATTTCATAATTTACTGTACTGTGCTTTCATTTAAAAAAAAAAAAAAAAAAACCAAACAAACACACACCCAAAAAAACCCCACATTCACACACAAACACAAAACCAAAAGAGAGCAGACAGCCTTCAGCAGGGAACTTCTCTTTGGCTTCACATCGATTAAATGACAAGCATCATGCTATCTAGGTTAGAGAGTAGGGCATTTTCTGTTCAGATACTAGAGCAACAGGGAACAGATAAACAAATAATGACACAGACTAGGGCTCTGTACAGGATCCTGACTTGTTTTCATTGCAGAATACGGCCTTGGCTTTCAAAGGTTTCATGCTTCTGGCTATGGTTGTTTATCACTTGCTTTTTCTTCTTCCAACAGGTTTTATCCACCTGTTATGGGACAGGGAATATATGACAGAGGCATTTTTTGAGAAGGATTAAATTCACCTCCTCAGTCATGATTCCTTCCTCAGGGAATCCCCACCAGCTGAAAGGAGATGGGCTCCTATGCCCTGCCATCTGCCTCTCAACTTCTGGAAGCTCTTTGGCTACTTCCCCTTCGCAAGTACGGTTGGAAGGTCTCACGATACACGATCCACAGAGGCCATGAGGTAATAAATGGTTTCTTCGAACAAGTTTATTCTTAGATCAGCAAATTAGTAAGCCTCGGCCAGCCCCATTTGCTCAAGACAAATCTATCAGCAGCATCCAGACTTTGAAGGAAAATAAAAAACAGCCAGTGTCCAAAAAAAAAAAAAAAAGTAACCAGTGTGCCAGATTGTGGTTGGGAACAGAGCTCAGAAACTGTGGACTGTGGAGCTGCAGTAGCTTCTCATGGACTCAAAAGTATCCAAGGCAGCCTCACAGTGTGGAAGAAAGCAGGAAACAGAAATCAATGCTCTCAACAGAATGTTTCCTGGTGTCTGTGGGAGACCACCAAGGCACACTCAAGTTACACGTGCGCGAGAGGCTCTGCTTTTTTTGGTAGCTGTGATTATTAGCTTGCCATCAGGAAGGTAGTTTAGGTGACAGACACAGTTTCTCTTACTGTCTCTGGAGATGTCTCTGTGAATGAAAATAAGTTCTTGGTTCATGGGATAGCTCCCCAAAACATTCAGATTTGATTATGTAAGAATGTTATGCACATGTAAGCAAGAAGGAATATGATTCCTTCTCCAGATTGTTTTGATTTTAACTCCTGCCTCCCAAACTTCTCAGGGTAGCAGACCAGAGTCAGTGCCTGACCAGACCCTATCATTCTGGTTATGCACTCCTTGGACACCACAAAGAAATATCAGTCTTCAAACAGCTGCTGAAGTATTGGGAGGACAACTAATAGCTAAGGTTTTTTAGGCAGCACTGGTTATTATTCTGGTATAAGTTTGGGACAGTATGTGGAACGGGCTGAGTCAGTAATGTCAGAAGACAGAAAGGACAATAGGGACCACGGGGACAAAGGTAGCTCTGCAATGCATTCCCATCAGTGAGAAACAGGAGTCAACTCACACAAACTCTGCTGTAGCTGTAATTGTCCCAAGCTGAGCTAATGCGAATGTCCACACCACCAACCTTCTTTCACATTCAATGTACTTTAACAACTGCTGATGTTAGGGCAGCTTATTGTGTGAAGAAGAGCTAGATTGCTGAGCCAGACATTAGAAAAGTTGGTTCCAGATCAATAATTCAGATCACCAGCAGAAGAGTTATCCTGAATATCAAATCAGACACCCAAAGCACTGAGCTGTTACCCCCTTCTAAGGCTCTAGGCTCTTTCAGACTTCCTTGCAGGACAGAACTCAGGAGTGATTTGGGCAAGCACATCACACACAAGAATGTACTGAAGTCCAGCTAGTCCAATGTTGTGTCTCACAGGACTTGGTAACGTGTGAGAAAGGACTCGGACATTAAAAGAGTAAATGTTTCTTAGCACGCTTTACTAGCTTTCGGTAGTCATATGTCAAAGGACTTCCCAAGCAGTGGTTGCATCTAGATGGTCGTGTAAAGAATTAGTAGACCTATCCTCCAGGGGGTTGTCTAACCCCTTTGCAAACCTAGGTTCTGGATCCTGCAACATCCCATTACAATAAATTCTATGGCTAGGGGAGTGAGGGGGACAGACACAAAACCTAAAACCAAACTAATACAATAACAACAAAAAACCCCTTCCTTTTGTTGAATGTGCTCGTATGTCATGGGTGGTCCTTGCTCTTGTGCACTTGTCTTCTTTAACCACTGCTGAGCACAGGGATGATACTCTCAAAGAACCATCCACAATAATCCCCATGCCCGCAGTCAAATTTACTTCCCTTGAGCAAGTTCCTTGAAGACATTTAAAGTCAGAGTGGGTGTAATAAGTGTGTTGAAGTACTAATTCCCACCGGGCTCCAGTCCCACTTCTCCGTTTTGCTTCTCATCTCTAAAGAAGTTTGCATGGTACCTTCTGCTGCATGTGCAAAGGACTCATGTTTCCATAGCTGTGTCCACTCCCACGTTGCCCAAGAGCTGCAGATCTCTGACATGAACAGCAGAGGGTAAATATGAAACCTTCCTTAAATTGTGCAGCAATGTCAATTAAGAATAAAAACTTTGGATGTCCAACCTACAACAAGAGGCATATGTCTCCAGCCCCTTCTCTATTTTGCCCATTTCTAGTGTCAGAGACTCATTCACACTTTTGTTATAGACATTAGAAGAACATTTTATTCTAGAAATAATAGTTTTTACTCCATCATCGGTTAGAGTCACGGTTAGCATTCTGTTACAATTTTAACTACATTTCTGTTAGCAATTGTCATCCAGCTCTCTATGCAGTTACTCCACCCAAGATGAGCTTAACTGAAGGTGAAGGTCTTCAGGAAGAAAACCAGAGCACTTTACAGCTCAAGTCCTCTCTAAGGAGGACGCAAAAACTCATACCATGCTGCCACCGAGCACATTCAGATCTGAAGCCTCTTTGCCACCCATACTTGGAAATCTGTTATACCTAACATAACAAGTCTCCTAGATCCGAGCCATAATAAAAGAACTGTTTAGGAAGAGACAAGAAACAAGAACTGCTAAAATGACATTCCTGCCTACTAACTTCTTGGAAACAATGTTATTAAAACAAGAACATGTTAAAAGCTTAGGAACAAAATCTATTAAAACAGAGTGGAGTTTCCAGTGACCTGTACTCATACAACTGTAACTCTGCCTCCAGGCAAAACAAACACACTAAGTGAATCAGACACTTTTACCACAGTTTTCTGCTTTTAAAACTCTTTATGAACCCTTTAAGGCTTGATAACATTCATGGAAGCAGCGCCCAAAGCCAGAGCTGTGCCATGACGACACAATAGCTCTAAACAAAAATCAAGAGTGCTTAGCATAGCGTTCATCAGAGAGCCTTCATTTGCTAGTCTTACACTGTCATTTTTACTTACATTGGTACTTTTGTTGTTGCATTTTGAAACCTTACTGTTTGCTTGGCCTGATTTTAACACCATATTTTTAATAACTAAAACAAAATTTCTGCAATCAAGAAAGATACCATCATATAAATAATCTGAGTCATTAGACTTATCTGACAAGCAGCACACAACTGTATCTTCCGATACATAACCACTAAATCAATAACAAGGATATAAATTTAACACACTTTGCAATGAACAGAAAAATAAGCTACAAGATTGGTGACAGCACATCCAAATATATACCAGCATAAAATTGCAAACATCTGAAACAAATCAGTCTTCAAGTACAAGCGGTCAAAACAATCAAATGGAAAAAAAAAAAAACCACAACACTATTTCCCTTAAAGCATTACTTAACGCTGGCAATACAAGCAATTCTGCTCACAGTTCAGAAAACATTTTTAAAAGATAATGCTTACAAGAATTCAAACTAACACCTGAAATCAGAGGGAGAAATGGCAAAGCAAGCTAAAACAAGATCTGCAACCTTTTAAGCAGCTTTGAACTTCTAAAACACAAATCTGAGACAATTTTAGGTAATTGATCTTAAGAACAGAATATCATATCAATCATTAAACCTGGAAACAGAACAGATCTGTCAGATCAGACCAGTTCTTTATGACACAGCTTCTACATTCTGGCAGTTGTGGCTTAACTCTAAAAAAATCGACTTCCTATCCAGAGGAAGATTCAAACAAAAGTGTTACAGGTGCATGCCTAAAGCCCCAGGTCCTACCATTAGGTCATTACATCAGATTTAAGGTTAGATTCCAACACTCCTCCTCAGCTTCAGCTAGTGTTGACCTTATTCCCCATGCTGGGTGCAGGTCTGGCTCAACCAAAGGAAAGCATTTATATTAGGGGTGTTCTCAAAGCTGAAGTTTTTTGTACTTGCTTATTTGCCTTCACTGCAGTACCACCTGTGGGTTCTGTTGAGATTTGTTGCATTGAGCTCTGTACAGACCCATGAAAATAGCATCCCTGAACTGAGTATCTTTTTCAGATCAAAGTTGTCCTGTTCCTTCCCACAGCTCTGGCAATGGAATTCAGGGACAATATTTTCATGGGTTTGTACAGAGCTTAACAGGATGAGTCTCAACAGGACCTACAGGTCCCTGCAATGAAGGGTGGAGGCTGCCCACATCTGAAGCCCATGCCTACCTATTACAGGCCTCTTTCCTGAAAGAAACAAAGAGATAAGAGTTAAATCCTGCTTACAACCCTACCCAAAGAGAGGGATCTTATTTCAAAGGTTTCAAGACAGTGGTGGAAAAAACCTAAGGGGATGGGAGGTAATCCCATTTGACTGGACTGCTCCCTAACCCAAGAGGCAATATTGATTGAAACGTTGCCATTACCAATAAGTTACCCTTCTAGATGACAGCTGAGTTATATGAAAGAAGTAATAAGACTAGACAGTCCACTAACCCATTTGCTAGCTGAAAAACTGCTTTTGCAAGAACTCAAAACTAATAAAGGCTTCAAGGTAAATGCAACAGCTGAAGAAGTAACACTAATTTAAGAGTGTCATCTAACTCTTAAAGAGAACAGTAAACAACGAAGCAGAAATCATCCTAAGTATCTTTCAAGTTCTCCATGGATGTTAATTTGGTCACACAGCTGTGAATTACCACCCCAGTGTCACCGCTGTAGCAGCTGAGACCTCATCCAGGCAAAGAGCCTTGCCCAGAACACAGCAAGTCAGTGAGGGAGTTCATGCTCTAACTGTTAGTCTTCCTCACTACTGAGAGTAACTAGATTACCTGTGTGGACACTACTTTATACCACTGTCATTGTTAAGAGGGGCATTTACAAGCTTGTATTACAGTTCCACTTTTCCTAGAAAATCATCACTCTGGTTATTTTCCCAATTGCAGCGTGTTTTGACAAGCAGGCCAAAGGACTGTGACACTTCTGCCTTTATGCAATCCCACAGCAAGGCATTAACAACCCAGGTAAAAAAGCAAAAGGTACACGGCAGCAACATCTGCCTCCTGGTGACCCCTGCAGAAGTGAGAAAGTGGAGGAGATGGAAAGAACAGAAGGGCTGGAGGACAGCAAGCTATCGGTTCCCTTTTCTTTCTTGAACACACCCCAAAGCACTCACATCCTGCTCCTGCTGGCACCACTCAGGAGCCCAAAAGGATTCACTGGAAAAGGGTACGGCAGTGGAAGCACTAGAACATCTCCTTTCCCCCACCAACCCTATTTAGTTCAGGAACTGAACTAAGTTCAGGAACTCCTCGAATGAAACAGTGGGCAGTTCCAGAGTGGCTTGCCACTAGCTTCTCTCACCTGTGACAAGCTCTCCTTTGCTTCCACACCTGCACTCATTCCAGCATATGGGTAAAAGAGACAGGAAGCAAGCACGAGACTTGACTTTAACTATGGCCCAGGAGAACTGTATCATGAAGAAGGTGCAACAGCAGTTCCAGGAAAGAGCAACATTTGGAAGTGGCTATGTTCAAATTAGCTAGGAGTCAGCCTGAGACTGTTAAAGGAGCTGTGCATCTGCTGAATGGATGGATCTTCTTCCATCTTCTAAAAACACTCTTCAAAATAGGTCCAGTGGTCTGTCTCCAGTGGAAGAAAGAACACTCCTAACCAGCAATTGCTAAGTGGTTTTTCTACTACTTTATTCCCAGAACAGAAAAACAGTGCACTTTAGTGCAGGAGAGAGAACTTCAAAACTGATAACAGACTGGGATGGGAGGAATACTAAAAAACAGCAAAGTAATAAGAGAAAAATTCCTAAAGTGTAGGACAGCAAACTCCCAAAAATACTTTGGCAAGAAAAACTCTCTGAAGCACAAAGAGGAGGAAAGCTCAGCAATAGTACAGCAACAGTAATGAGGGACAGAAATTCCAAAATTACATATCCTTATCTGACAGATCACAGTGACCTAAAAAACTTGGATCCTTCTACATTTCTTGTTCCTTCTTTACACCCATGGCAAATACACCAGCTGTAACTCTTCAGTTTACGGGATATGGACTAGAATTCCTAGAAATTTACGGCTGACTGTGCCAGCCTAAAGCACTAAAAAAAACCAAAAAAACACACACACAAAAAAAACCCAACACAAAAACAAATACAAAAAAACCCCCCAAAACATTCCCCCAACAGCAAAT